>NW_007026349.1:0-20172 GCF_000164805.1 Carlito syrichta
GTCTTGCCTCCATTCTGCGTGTCTCCTGTCTCTTTCTCTCTCTTGGTCTCTCTCTCTTTTCACCAGCAGCAGGTAGTCCTCCTCGTGCCCACGTTTTACTTGTCCCGCTGGTCGGGACAACAGTGAACCAAGAATATATCTTCTATTAAAATCCCAATAAGATGCTGTGAGGTTGAAACCCAAAAGGCTCAGTTCTACTAGGCAAGTTTGGAACGACCAACCCTCCCCTCCAAAACACAACTATTACTCTCATTTCCTTGTTGAAATCGCCAGTGCCATTCCATACATGCACATAGCCCCACTCCTTCATGTTCTGACTCCCAGGTGAAAACTGCTGCTGTGGTATCTTGTAGTAGAAAACCTTAAAAGGAGGAGGAAAAAGTCTGTATGTTTGTCTCTAAGGGTAGCAAAGGAGACAGAGGCTGGGATGAATGCCCCACCGATGCTCAGCATCTCTTTCCCATCCCCAGGAAGCCCCTTTCCTATTTTTCACATTGATTCCAAATATTTACCACCCCCAAGTTTCCGGTTCTCCCTCTCGTAAACGATGAGGCTTCTTCCCATTTCACCAAGAAATGAAAGCTAAAAGGTATAAACTCCCTTGACTTGGCAATGCTTACTACCTCCCCACAACCTACCCCTGAACTTCTTCTCTGCACACCATAGACTCTACATGGCTATGCACCCTACACCTTCAACACTGCTCATACTGTGTGCAGCTAGACTCTGCGCCCCAGAACAGCAGCCCTGGAAGATCTGCTACCCTCTGGATGACTCCATATGGTCAACCCAGAGGCCCTACAGGCTCTATGTGGCCCAAGCTGAACTGAACCCCAAACCAGCCCTTTCTCCATGACTCCATACCTCAGTGAACGCTACTGACATCCACAACATTGCCCCATCTTCCAACCTAGAACAGCTCAGTCATCCTTGACTTCTTTCTATATCTTACTTCCACTAATAACTGACTGTCAAATCCTGGCTGATTGTAGAATACCAAATGAAGAATAAAGTTTTGTATCTTTTTTTATTTACTCCTCCATGCTAACACTCTTAACTGAAGGATAGCTTGATTCCAGCAAAATTTTGAAAGTTTATCACAATATCTTTATGAATAATACAAAGTAATGTGGCAGGATAACAAAATTAGGGAAACACAGAGCTAACTGAAAAAGTAAAAGCAGCATGTAGATCAGTGATCTTAAGTAGAATTGAGAAATATCTTCTGATATTTTATAAGGTGTTCTCTTTTTGGTTCTGTTTCAGTAAATATAAATATTTGTATGTTTACTTAATCCACTGATAACACAGAGCTGAGAAAGATAGCTAATATACTGGGTTTATAAAATAAAGTGTAAAAATTATCATTATCTGAAATAATAAATCTCAATTTAGAAGGCAAAATATAATAGAAATTCATTTTTTACAAGCAAGTATAGGATTTGGCATAATAGCCACACACATACACTAGACCTTAGCATTATAAGTGACACAAATCAATAAGAGATCACAGTATCATGAAGATACTAAACAAAAAAAACTTTTGGCTCATTTATAATTAGATAGAAGTATTTCTTTTGATCAAGACAAATATCATTTGCATTTTACTCTGAATTAATCACATGCCAACGTACATTTAGAGAAGTACAATAAAATGATGAGTTTTAAAACCATATCATATCATGAAGCGTCAAAGGACTGAGTGATGTTAGCTTGGGAACAAGATGCCTTAGAAAATACTTGAGAGCATTCTTTTTAAACACTTAAAGAATGGCTGTACAGAAAAATTAGAAGGGGAACTTATTCCCCATTATTCAAAATGGCACAAGTGGACAAAAATTATAGGGTGGGAAGACTTCATTTTAACTGAAAGCAAAACCTTCTAACCATCCGGACATGTCCAAGTCTTCATCATGGAAGTGGTAAAGGAAGGTTGAAGGACTGGTCTGCATAAGGGCTGGGCACTCTGAGTCTAAACTTCAGAGCTCTCTCAAAGCAAGATTCAGAGTTTAGCATTTAACTTAATTTCGGTATCCAGAAATACAAATTTGTATTAACTGCTACATTAAATCTCAACATTCTATCATTTATGTCTAAAAAAATCAAAATTTCTCATCAAGGGAAATGTTAAGTAGAAATAACATGGTGGGAAGTACACAGGCCCAGCTGATGACTTGAGTTGCAGCCTCAGTTTCACTACTGGGTCAAATTTGTCAAATTTAACCTTGGACAAATTACTAAATGTGCCTTAACTGAACTTCAGTTTCCTCATCTGTAAAATGGAGGTAACATTAGAATTACCCTGACACGGCTGTCATGGGGAATGAAAGATACAATGGCTGGCCGAGCTCAGTGGCTCAGCCTGTAATCCTAGCACTTTGGGAGGCCGAGGCGAGCAGATTTGAGACCAACCCAGGCAACTTGGTGAGACCTCATCTCTACAATAAATCAAAAATTAGCTGGGGATGGTAGCGCATGCCTCTAGTTCCGACTACTTGAAAGACTGAGGTGGAAGGATCGCCAGAGCCCAGTAGGTCGACACTGGGGTGACCGTGAGCATGCCACTGCACTCCAACTTGGGCGACAGGGTGAGACTCTAACTCAAAAAAAAAATAAGATATGACGGCCATTGGGCAGTTAGAACAGTACTTAGCATATGGTTTGCACTCTGTTTCTGCTTCCACCACCAACTATCTCCAGCAGTATGCAGGACATGCAACCTGACTGTCATCCCTCCAGCTAAGGGAAACAAGGCCATTCTACAATCACCAATTCTTAGTCCTAACTCATCCCTTTTTTGTCAGTCAACATCTAAAATACCTTGGCCTCTCCTACGAGTGCTCCGAAGACAACCCTCTTCTGCAGCCCTCTTGGGCAGTGGCTGCCTTGCCTCTCACTCTGGAGTGAGGAGGAGGCCCAAGTAACCTCTTTGCTCCTCATGGCCTTACTCCCCCATTTGCCACCCCCGGTAAATACCTATATCTTTTTGGTCCTGCCATTCAGTTATACCACCCTCTGCCTCTCCTCATTGGTATCCTCAGCACTTCCTCTCAAAGTCGTTGGCCCCAGCTCACTAATGTCCTCAAGCTCCACTCCCATCCTGAATAATATCCTGTCTATAGTGTCTCAGCATCTCCTTGACAATTCAGTCCTTTATCTACATCTGGAATAGTACCTCTTCCAGGCCACCTCACCCACCCATGGACCTCAACTGTCCCTTATCCATCATTTTTCTGCCTCCAAAACAGCATTTCAAGTATTCCCTTTGTTGACCAGAGCCGCCTCTTCTTCAAGTTTGTTCAATGTTGCAACATTCTTAAGTCCACTGACTTCTCAGTTTTTTGAATTACAAAATCCCAACCTTGGAAATGCACAGTTATTTTCTCAGTGATGAGTCCTGAATGATCAGAGCACACTTGGAGAAAGTCACACACCAGGAAAGATGGGAGTTGGCGAGCATAATTTAATTCAATTCAGAGGATCAAACATCCCCAATCATGCCTGTATACTCCAAACACACTGGCTTTGCTAGTCAATTCTCTCATATTCTACAATAAATTTTCCAAATCATCACTACTCTATTCAGACTTCCAACCATCCATTCCCATTCTCAGCAGATAACCTCCATCCTACTTCATGAAAAGTGGAAGCCAACATATAAAAGAGTGCAGCATCCCACATTACTATACAAACTACCTGCATCTGCATCCATTGGTCTTCCCATCTAGGGTCAACCTCTCTAACCTATATACTATCTATGTACTATGATCTATCCTTTCTGGCTTTCTTGGGAATCTTTTTGCTCCCTTTATTCTCTCCTCCTCATTGGCTCTTTCTATTGGCTTTTAAATAGACTCAAGTTCCCAGCAAAAACAAAAACCAACAGACCCACAACCTCTTCTTCAATCCTCTTTGCTCGTATGGTTTTCTCTCTTGTTCATGTTTTCACACTTGTGCTTTTTCTCTTTCCATCGCTTCACAGACAAATTTCTAGAAAGATCTGTCTAAACTCTGTCATCATTTCTCATCTCTCTAACTCTTCAGCCCACTCTATTCATGTCCCCATCCTCATTACTCCTCTGAAATAGCCATTGCTAAGGTCAACAATGACTTCTGTGTACAGTTTTCATGTTACCTGACCTCTCTGCAATATCAGGCACAACTGACCATTTTCTCCTTGAAACACTGTCTTCCTGTGCTTCCACACACCACACTTCCTCTACTCAGTCACTAAAGAATAGAATTCTCTAAGGCTATGGAACTTCTTCTCTCTACTCATTTCCTGTGTGATTTCATCTATACCTGTGACTTCAGTTACCATTTATATGCAGAAAAATATCAAGTTTAAATATTCATACCAGATTTCTGCTCTAAGTTTCTGACACATAGTCAACTGCTACTTATTATTACTACATAATGTCTCAAAGGCATCTCAAATCAAGCTCATGACCTGATCCCTAAACTTGGTCCTCATCTCAATTTTGATCTCAGTGAATGGTTATCACTGTATGTCTTAGTCCATTTTGTGTTGCTATAACACAAAGTATCTGAGACTGGGTAATTTATAAGGAAAGAGGTTTATTTAGTTCCTGATTCCACAGGATTGGATGATCCAGAGCATGGCCCTGGCTTCTGGTGAGGGCTTCTGTGCTGTGTCATGACATGGTGTAGAAGATTAAAGGAGAAGCACACAAGTGTAAAGAAACCAAGTCTGAGGAGTGTCATGGCTTTATCACAATTCACCCTCCCAGAAGCGAATCCATTCCCTCAAGAACTAATCTGGTCTTGCCAGAACAAGAACTCACTACTATGTGAATAGCACCAAGCCACTCGCAAAAGATCTGCCCCAACAATTCAAACACCTTCCACTAGGCCTCACCTCCCAACACTAACACACTGGGGATCAAATTTCAGTATAAGATTTGGTGGAGACAAATCACATCCAAACATGGCACCATACATTCAGATCTGACAGCCAGAAACCCAGGAGTCACCCTTGATAACTTGCTTTCTGCACCTTCCTACTCTGCCACCATATCCAATCTACCACCAAGTCCTATGAATTTTACTTCTTAAATCGTTTTCAAAAATATCCATGTTTTTCTCAAGCTACTATCATCACCTTTCCCGATTATCTCTTTAAGTAGAGAACAGACTGGAGGGCTCCAGAAAATCTTTTCAAAATGCCATCTCTGGTCATGTCAACTCCTCACCCACCCCCAACCTTCTTAACACTCTTATGAGGACTCCACCTTTTCTAGTCTCAGCTGGAACTTCCCCTAGCTTGCATACTCCAGCTAACAGGGTCTTCTTTCTGTTCCTTAAATATGCTGTTTCCTCTCCCCACAAGACCTCTGCATGTCCTATTTCCCCACTCCCATCACAGTCTTCCTCTGCCCATGCTTCTTCAGGTCTCAGATCAATCCTTATCTCCTCAGAGAAGTCTTCTCTGAGCTCTGTCAACAGGTCAGCTCCCCCATTATCTGCCCTTATGACACCATGCCCCTCTCTCCTGTACAGCTGCAACTTACATGAATGTCTCCTTTCCCCAGTGGAACGTGTGCCTTAAAGGGTAAGAAAGACGATCAGTTTGTCCCCTCACCACTGAAGCCCCATGCCTGACATGGGACCTTTCATACATCATGTGTTCAACAAACGTAAGTAAAATAATGATAATAACATTCATATTCTTGCATGTGCTTTCCACTCTGCTAGTATCTCATCAGTTATGGATCCCTGTTTTACTAGCGTAATCAGTATACTGGAAAAAGAATTTTCTAAACTGACAACCCTAGCACTACAGCATAAAAGTATACTGACTTAAATATACCTCTAAAAATGTCCAACAGCAAAGAGGACCAATATTATAAATGAACTAATACTGAGTTTATTTATCTATCTCAAATTCCCTACAATATCACACATACTCAAAAGTTTCTTGTATAACCTGCACTATATTTTCATATTCTTATCAACTGCAAAGTGCTTATTTATTTAATGTTTGTTTGCTAATTTTTTTTCTTTTTTTTAACTATAAAGATGTGAGGTACAATTCAGGGTTAGGTATACAAACATTGATTATGCAGGTACCCTTGTTGATGAGGTATGCCCCTCCCTCCCCTAGCAGTTTCCCTCAACTGCCAATCACTTTCTTATAGTATTATAATTGTTCAAGGTCCACTTATGACTGAGAACACATGGTACTCTGTTCTTTGTTTCTGTGATAGAGCACTGAGTATCATCAACTCTCAATTCATCCAAGTTGCTGCAAAGTCCGTATGTTTGCCCTTCTTTATGGCTGCATAATATTCCACTGTGTATATGTACCACATTTTTTATCCAGTCCAGTTTCGATGGGCAACATGGTTGGTTCCATGTTTTTGCTATTGTGAACAGAGCAGCAACAAACACACGTGTGCAGGGATCTTTATTTATTTATTTATTTGCCAGTATCAGTAACCCCAATACTCTAGGTTTTATAAGTCTCTATCAGAGTCAGGTGTGGTGGCTCATGCCTGTAATCCCAGCATTTAAGAGGTCAAGGCCAGAGGATCACTTGAGACCAGGAGTTTGAGACCACCCTGGGCAACATAGCAAGATACCCCTACAAAAAAAATTTTAAATAAATACAAATAAATAAAAGTCTTTACCTGCAAACTGTAAGTCATTTACAAATAAACACATGACTACAGAAGAGGAGCTATTTACCAAGCCAAACAAAAAAACCCCATATTTTTAAAAAAGGCATACCTGCCCCCCATCCATTCTGGTTTTTGTTTGCATTTTCATATAGTTGGTACATTAAAGGTATTTGTCTCAATGCTAACAAAATGTCAGTAATTGACCAGAGGCATTAAAATTGTTTAGTGAAGGATAAATTTTACACCACTCACTTTTGACTTTTCATTCATATAACTGTTAAGCAGCTAAGCAAATGTGTATAAAGCTCTAGGCTAGCTGCAGTTACACTTTTTGTTTTTTTGCTGCTTTGGTTTTCTTAAATTGTATATTAAGAGATCTGTGGGGGGAAGGGAATGATACACAAAGAAAATTCCACTTCCTTTTCTTTTCTAAGCATCAAGTTCTAGAACCATTAGCATTAATGTGAAAGTCTACGGGAAGCCAGCAGCACAAAACAGTCAACCCATCTTCTATAAATCCTCTAATATTCATGGTACTGCTCCTTAAACCGAAGCAAATGGGGGAAAAAAGACAAAGGAGCCTTATATTAACATAATTAAATTATAAACTCTAAGATAGATGATATTACTTGAAATTTAACAAGGAACTGCTTTGACTATAGAAAAGGCATTTTCATAGTTCCTCCTTGTCTCTTAAGATCTAAACTTTGAATAAGGGTATCTTTTTTTATTTTTATTTTCTATTTCCTAGTCCTTCAACCCTTACTCTCCAAGAGCATATAAAAGAATTCAAGTTAAAGAGAAGTGTTCAATTTTGCCTGCTACAGATCCTGGCAACTGACAACTCCCTGAAACCACCTTTTTGGATTGTAGATTGTTTTGACTATAAAAAAAAGAATCTTTAAGGCTAAATATTCATTCATTTCTAATCAATCTTTATTTTTCCTACAATTGTATATAATAATTATAATTACTGGATATTAGGTCGGGAAGGAAACTAACTCCCATTCCCAAACTGGACTTTGTAAGAATCATACACCACAGCAAAAAACTACCCATACTCAAAGGCTGTGGGATGGCCCCAACTTGCTACCCAAGCTCAGAGAGCAGTTTTAGCAGTTAATTCCTATATCTGCAACAAATCTCTTTTAAGATTTCACTTTATCTATATCGTGTGTGTGTGTGTGCGCGCGCGCACGCACATACATCAGT
Organism: Carlito syrichta; assembly: GCF_000164805.1. Lineage (NCBI taxonomy): Eukaryota > Metazoa > Chordata > Mammalia > Primates > Tarsiidae > Carlito > Carlito syrichta. The sequence goes on from NW_007026349.1 coordinate 7,854, forward strand.
TACTTTATGTACAATAAAGGAATGGGAGAAGGGGAAAATGAAAGAAATTAAAGAAAACTATACTGTAACAGACAGGATGTAGTGGAACCAAACTGCAGTTTTCTAATTGAGAATGTAATCTTGGTCTAAAAGAACAGAGTTCTGGAGTAAAGAAGCAGGTTTCCTTTTTAGTAGACACCACCTGTCTTAAGTAAGAGATGTGCTCCTTACTCTGATTTGATCACTACACAATATACACATGTATTGAAACATCACACTGTACCCCATTAAATATGTACAATTATGTATCAATAATAAAAATTTTTTAAAAGAAAAATTAATATCCACATCCCTTTTAATACAGTAGTAAACATAAAAAGATTTCCCTTTATCTGTCATCATTCTACCTGTTCTTTCACATTCTATTATTAAATGCCTTCAGAACATTCCTCAAAACAATAAGAGACATCTATGAAAAACCTTTAGGCAATATTTTACTTAGTGGACAGAAGCTGGCAGCCGTCCCCCTAAGAACTGGAACAAGACAAGGTTGCCCACTCTCACTCCTCCTATTCAATACAGTACTGGAAGTCCTAGCCAGAGTGATTAGGAAGGAGAAAGAATTCAAACAAGAAAAAAGAAGGTTACATTATCCTTCTTTGCAGATTATATGATTTTATACCTAGCAAACCCTAGAGAGTCTATCAAAAACCTCACACTGGTAAAAGACTTTAGTAATGTCAATGTGCAAAAGATAGTTGCAATCCCCTCACCTTGGTACCCAAAGTCCTGAGATTATAGGTGTGAGCCACTGTACTGGCAGGACGGTTGTATTTCTATACACCAACAACAAGCAGGCTGAGAACCAAATAAAAAGCATAATCCCATTCACAAAAGCCACAAAAATACAATCCAATACCTTGGCATCCACCTAACCAGAAAGGTAAGAGACCTTTACACTGAGAACTACAAAACACTGCTCAAAGAAATCAAGGGTGACACACACAAATGGAAAAACATCCCATTCTCATGGACTGGAAGAATAAGTATCAGCAAGATGTCCATTCTACCAAAGGAAATCCACAAATTCTATGCAATTCCTATCAAATTGCCAACATTATTTTACACAGACCTAGAAAGGACAATACAGATTCATATGGAAGCTAAAAAGATCACGAATAGCTAAAGCAATCCTCAGCAAAAGGAACAAAGCTGGAGGCATCACACTTTCAAACTTTAAACGTTACTACAAGGCTACAGTAACCAAAATACCCTGATACTGGTACAGGAACAGACACAGACCAATGGAACAGGACAGAGAACCTGGAAATAAAACCACAGGTCTTCAACCAACTCATCTTCAATAAAACCATCGATAACAAATATTGGGGAAAGAAAACTATATTTAGCAAATGGTGCTGAGAAAACTGGATAACCACACGCAAAAGAATGAAACTGGACTCCTACTTACCACAATATACAAAAATTAACTAAAAATGGAACAAGAACTTAAATGTAAAACCTCAAACAATATGAATATTAGAAGAAAATCTAGGTGATGCCCTCCTGGACATCAGAGTAGGCATTGAATTCAGGGCCAAGTCCTCAAAATCAATGCAGCAAAAGCTAAAATGGACAGGTGGGACCTCATTAAACTAAAGAGAGTAAAGAGACAATTCACATAATGGGAAAAATATTTGCAAACTATACATCTGACAAAGACCTAATATCCAAGATCTACAAGAAAATCAAACAAATTGGCAGGAAAAAAAAAAACCACACACATTAAAAAGTGGGCAAAGGGCTGGTTGTGGTGGCTCATGCCTATAATCCCAGCACTTTGCTAGGCTGAAGTGAAAGAATTGTCTAAGCCCACAGGTTCAAGACCAGCCTGGGCAACATAGCGAGACCTCATCTCTACAATAAATTAAAAAATTAGCTGGGCATGGTGGCATGTGCCTGTAGTTTCAGCAACTTGGAAGGCTGAGGCGGAAGGATCACCTGAGCACAGTGGGTCAAGGCGGCGGTGGCCATGAGCATGCCACTGCACTCCAGCCTGGGTGACAGAATGAGACTCCGATTCAAAAAAAAAGTGGGCAAAGGACATTATCAGGCACTTCTTAAAATATGACATACAAGAAGCCAACAAACACATGAAAAATGCTCAGCTTCACTAATCATCAGAGAAAGGCAACTCAAAACTACAGTGGGACACCACCTAACTCTGGTAAGGATGGCTATCATTAATACGTCAAAAAACAACAGATGCTGGCATGACTGCAGAGAAAAGGGAACACTTCTACACTGTTGGAAGGAGTACATGCTAGTTCAACCTCTATGGAAAACAGTGTGGCGATTCCTAAAAGAACTAAAAATTGATCTTTCAAATGGTCCAGCAATCCCTATTCTGGGGATATACCTAGAGGAACATAAATGGCTCTACCAAAAAGATACCTGCACACACTTGTTTATTACTGCACTATTCACAATAGCAAAAACATAACACCAATCCTGCTGCCCATCAAAAGTGAACTGGATAAAGAAAATATGATACATATATACAGTGGAATATTACTCAGCCACAAAGAACAAAATCACGGACTTTAAAGCAACTTGAATGGAGTTGGAGACCATCATACTAAGTGAACTATTACAGAAACAAAGAATTGAATACCACATGGTCTCACTTATAAGTGGGCCCTAAACACATTAGCACATTAGCACAAGGGTGGGACTGGCAGTCACTGGGCACTGCTAGGGAAGAGAGGGAGGGAGGAAGGAGGACTTGTGACATCACAAAGCATTCCAAGTTCACTATCAGAGGAAGTGAGGGCCAGTTAGAAGCCCAAACTTCACCTGCATGCAGCCTACTTATGTAGTAAAATCCTCACTTGTACCCCATATCTCTATAATAAAAACAATAAGTTTTCCAAAAAGTGGGCAAAGCTCATGAACAGACAGTTCTCAAAAAAAGACATTCAAGTATCCAACAAACATATGAAAGAATGTTCACCCTCATTAATCATCAGAGAAATGCAAACCCAAACTACTTTGAGATACTACCTCACACCAGTAAGGACTGCTATCATTAAAAAGTCAAAAAACAACAGGTATTGGCAAGGTTGTGGAAAAAACAGAATGCTTCTACACTGTTGGTGGGAATGTAAGCTAGCTCAGCCTTTGTGGAAAGCAGTGTGACATTTTCTCAAAGAACTAAAAATTGAGCTTCCATATGATCTAGCAATCCCATTTCTGGGAATATACCCAGAGGAATATAAATCACTCTCCCAAAGAGACATCCGTGCAGGTATGTTCACTGCAGCACTATTTACAGTAGCAAGAACATGGAAACAACCCAGATACTCATCAAAAGTGGACTGGATTTTTTTAAAAAGTACATATACACAATGGAATATTACACAGCCGTAAAGAAGAACAAAATCATGGCCTCTGCAGCAACAAGAATACAGCTGGAGACCATCATGCTAGTGAACTATCACAGAAACAAAGAACCAAATACCATATGTTCTCACATCATAGGAGCACAAGGGTAGGACTGGCAGATGCTGGACACTGCGAGGGGAAGGAGGAGGGCATGTGACAACACACTGGGTACCTGGTCCACTATCAGAGGGAGAGTGGCCTGCTAGAAATCCAAACCTCACCTGCATGCAACTTGCTTATGTAGTAAATCCTCACATGTACCCCACAACTAGAATGAAATAGAATCAGTATATGAAAGTTTTATGCCGGGCGCAGTGGCTCAAGGCTGTAATCCCAGCACTTTGGGAGGCCAAGGCGAAAGGATTGCCTGAGCTCAGGGGTTCGAGACCAGCCTGGGTAACTTGGCGAGTGAGACCTTGTCTCTACAATAAATCAAAAAATAAGCCAGGCGTGGTAGCGCATGCCTGAAGTTCCAGCTACCTGGAAGGCTGAGGCGGAAGGATCACCTGAGCCCAGCAGGTCGAAGCTCCAGTGGCCATGAGTGTGCCACTCACTCCAGCCTAGGCAATAGAGTGAGACGCCGACTCAAAAAAAAAGTTTTATAGTTTAAACAATAACAACTTACATTTTTTTTTTCATAAAAGTTAAATGCCTTCAGATTTTTCACATTTTCGTATCCTAGACCCCTCCACCCCTAATGCTTTTTCAGTTCATATTCTGCTTATTTCTACCGGTAGAGGAGATGTTATAGTCTTCCTGTCTATAGTTGCATGAGAGAAAAATAAGTTAATTTATACAGATTTTTTTCCAAACAACCCAGAGTCCCCACAGAGACATTCTGACACAGTAAGGGTGGGGGTTCCATCCTTAACTGCACCCTGAGAATTCCTGTTCTTTCACAAAATCACTTCCCCCCTCCCCCAGGTTCCACAACACCTAACCAGTTCTCCCTCCCATTATAAGTCCAGTATTTTTCACTGGATTTTAACAAAACTTTTATTCTCATTTTTCTAGGTTACACTTATTTAAACTTTTTACATGCTGTAGATTTTAACTTAAAAATAAATGAAATCTAATATAATTAATCTATTCTGAATCAATTGTTTATCTTTTGTCATATTTAAGGTTTGCCTTTCATTTTGTGCACATTTCCCCTTTACTTGGGATCTGTTTTTACATTGTCTAGCAAGCAGAGAGTGGTTGCGTGGAGGCTGAGAAAGAAAAAAATATCTTCTTCTCCACCTTACCTTTCTGCTTCTCTGCCTCTCAGCTCCCAAACTGCTGAAGACTTCTCCCCTCGGGAAATTCGGGCCATTTTCCAGGGCCTTAGTCTCAGAGTGCCCATGGGACTTATGTGATAAAAACGTTGTTTCCTAGCATCTCACCGCACTTAAAACTTTTATAAAGAAGTCTTTGGGTTTAAACCTATGCGTTCCCGTTACAGACATCGGACTTTGGATAAACCAGAAGGCCTCAAGCCAGGAGACAACCTGCATTAATACAGTAGCTGGCACAAATAAAAAGTAAAGGTTTTGAAGCTTATACAATTTGAGGGCCCATCCTAAAGGAAATCAAATTTCAAATACAACATTGGACTGGAGCCTTAGGAAGAGTCTGTGCTAATAAGAGGCCCTGAAGCTGAAGCAGGGACCAGGCAGCTCTGCAGTGCCTGGGGGAGACTGGAGAAAGAGGAAGGAGGTTCTAGAGCTGCTTTTCTACCTGGTTTCTAATGTACTTATTCTGTATCAGTGCTCTTCCCTTCCTGGGGGATCACAGAGGAGCCTCTTGACTTGGAATATCTCCTGACTTTCTACCAATGCAGTGAAATCAAGGAAAAGCAGGACAAAGCACGATTTTTCCTAAGTATATTTGCTCTATTTTTTTTTTTTTTTTTGAGTTGGAGTCTCACGCTGTCACCCAGGCTGGATTGCAGTGGCACACTCGCAGTCACCGCAGCTTCAACCTGCTGGGCTCAGGTGATCCTTCTGCTTCAGCCTTCCAAGTAACTGGAACTACAGGCATGTGCCACTACACCTGGCTAATTTTTTGATTTATTGTAGTGATAAGGTCTCACCAAGTTACCCAGGCTGGCCTCAAACCCATGGGCTCAGGCAATCCCTTCACCTTGGCCTCCCAAAGTGCTGGGATTATAAGTGTGAGCCACCACACCCAGTCTATTATTATTATTATTATTATTATTATTTTTAAGGATCACTGGGTCACCTGCCAAGATACCTAGGAAGTCTGAGTCTAAGGAGACAAGGAAGTTTTTCTCACCTCCAAATCACGAATCTGATTACCCTTGAGAAATCCTTAGGATGCAGGGAAGTTGCCAAGGTAGGGGCTTTGTCTCCAGTCTATTTGTTTATTTGTCTGTCTTTTTTTGCCTCCTCCCACAGGAAACAAGATAGCAGTAAATGAGTTAGAGAGGCTGGACAATTTAGAACAATTTAGCAAATGTCTTCCACTTGCTGGGTTCTTAAAAATGACTTTCATTCAGCCAGAGAGAAACTTAGGAAATCAAATCCTAGTCCCAATCCTTACCAAGTGGCCTTGGGTAAGATCAACATGATCGCTTTCACCTGCAAGTTCTATAAAATGGGGACAAGAGTACCTACACCACAAGATAGTGACAGTTACATAGCTTAAGTGAGGTAATGTGTTCAATGCACCCAGCACAGAACGTGGTACGTGTAGCCACTAGTGGTAAATAATTTAATGGCCATCAAGTCCTTTACAGCATGACACTGTCATTCCAGTCCTCCAGTTCGGAGGTGGAGTCTATGCCTCTGATCCAACGAATCTGGACTGGCCTTGCCACATGCTAACAAATAGAATACAACAGAAGAGAGCCTATAAGGGTTCTGGAGCCAAAGGAAGACTCAAAAGACCCTGCAGTGTTTCTCCCTTCACTCTGTTGGAACACTGCCCTGAGACCATCTCAGAAAACCTGTTTGGTCTAGGGCGGATGAAAGGCCACATGGGGAACACAGAGGCTACCCAGCTGACAGCCAACACTCAATACCAATAGCAGTCATGCTGGCAGCCGTCTTGGATCCTCCAGCCCAGCTGAGCCTTCAGCTGATTGTACCCACTTGCAGTGAGCCTGTAATCAATGCGGTAACTGCTCAGTCAACCTACAGGTTCTGATTTTAAGCCACTAGGGTTTAGGGATGGTTATTTGGCAACAGATTGAAATACCAATCAGTAAAGTATAGCTCTTGATATTACTAGCTCTTTCTTAACCAAGAAGTGTTACACCTATTTCTCCAATGGCATCAAATCCTAGAGGAAAACACTATCCTATATCTGAAGGAATGTGATCATTTCCCCTTCCTTTTAGCCTTTGGCCCAAGGGCTCTTCAACTTGTCCATACACTGCCTGACTAGAGAATTTAGGGGCTGAAATGGGAAGGTAGCTAAAGAGTTCCCAAATGCTCTACATGGCCTTTTATCCTGTTACCTAAGGTTCACTTAAAAGTCTTCCCAACGTACTTAACAATGATTTCTCTTCTGACCTCTTCCCATCAGATTACCATCACCTACAACTCGTTCCAATTGCACTGTTTCTCAGTAAACATGGTACTTATCTACCTGATTCAGTATCTGAGTTTAATACTGTTAGGTAGTCAAAAAACCTGATGCTGTGACATTTATTTGAACAACTTTAAAGCCTAGTGAGGTGATGTGCAAGCAAATCAGATGTACCTTCCTCATACCACAAACTTTGGGTGGTTTCAACCTCATGTGTAAATTCAGGCAATGGCAAGTCACTCCTGGGCTCAAACAATCCTCTTGCCTTGGCCTTCTAGAGTGCCGGGATTACATGTATGAGCCATCATGCCCAGCCAGAAGTTTTAATTTTTCAAGTTTTTTTTAAAGCCTATTTGAAGAAAATGAATTAAAATTAACTTGATCGAGATGGCTTTTTCACGTCCCTAAAATTCTAAAGTTAAATTAAAACCAATGCATAAACTCATCAATGTGCAGTTCTCGAGTCTGCCGTGGCAGGACGCAATGAACAGTAGTATGGCAAAAGCCAGGATACAAAATTTGGCTCCACAGAAGTAGTCAGGTGGATGCCATAAGTTGGTGGGGGAGGCCACAGGCAATAGAGAAACCAGAGTCAAAAGTATTAAATAAATACCAAACAGCTGAGGAAGGGTTTAGTCAAACACTGAAAAGTATCACCTGAGGTATGAAAACCAGGCAAGGCAGGGATGGGTATAAAGGTGAACCAATCAGGTCTGTCAGTGACAAAAGCAAGTGTAACAGCAACACGTTGGGGTGAACTCTGACACCTGTGTACTTTTTATTCAGGCTTTGTATTACTTGCTGGTGGGAGTGCTAGGTGTTGGAGTCAGATGTTAATAGTTATGAAAAGGAACTCAAAAGCCTGCAGAAAGACTCTGCCCTTGGTTAACTCCAGGGCAGATACTAGAATTAGCTCACAGTTGCTGGTTGCCTCACCTAGTTCTCCAAGAAGATTTTTGGTCACCCCAAAGACTATAAATGATGACTGGAGTTTGATCATAGATCTTGAAATAGACTCTAAGGAAATCTTGATAGTCTAACCCTTTTATAAAGTGTAATAAAAATACTTTCAAACTCTCTGTGAGGCAAGTGGCCAACTTCCCAATGAGTTTGATCAGCAAACAGTTTCAAAACAGTACATTCCATCTCAAACGTCTCAAAGCTGGAAGGGGAGGGGAGAGTCTTCTACTCACTAATTCTACATCACGAGCCCTTTTGCTCTCTATCCAGCCCACGAAAATGGACATGACCTAAATCCATCAGCTAATTGTTCTGGATCCATTTGTCTTCTTATTTAACCTACAGAGAAAAATCTACTGCTCTAAAGAAATCTGCTTTCAGGTCATTGCCTTGCTAAACTGTGGTGTGGTCATGTGCTCTTTGAGCTATGGCCAGGCCGCGTTTCCTGGCTTTGGCTCCCTTCCCTACCTTGAGGAAGTGAATCAATCTCTCTCTCTCTCTCTCTCGTACTTATAAACTATATTTCCTAAACTAAAAAGAAAGAAATCTACTTCCAGAGTCAAGTTCACTCTTTCCACACTTCCTCTTTCTTAAAACCAACTGCTTTGCTTTGAAGTGAACAGAACTGTGGGAAGCCCCCCTTTCTGTATCTGTCCCATCCTTGCACAAGCATGAGTCCTGCACCCAGGTCAGACACCAGATCAGTTCCCATACACCCTTCTGTCCTCACAGACAGGGGTCCAGATAGCTCTCAATCAATTCTATGCCCCCACCTCCTCCAACCACCCTGTCCAGCATGCTCCACTGCAAACGATTTCCCAACCATTCAACAAACGGCTTCCAAATAGTGGACTGTGATTCATTAATAGGTTATCAGTTTTTAAGAGCACAGTATAGAAACAGAAACTCGTAATACACATATATTTAACTATGCCCTGGATCTCAATGTAAAAAGACATTTTGTACTGTCGTAGTCCAAAAATGTTTGAAACACTGCTATAGACAAGCCTTTGACCACCTCATCAAATGCCCCCTGTGACATTAGTCCCATGGTCCAGGCCTCCTTTCCTCCATGCTGGCTCAAGCTCTGAACACACTTCCAGCTGTCTTCTTCTTTGGCTCTTTTTTTAAAACCTTGGCCTTTTACACTGATCACAAGTTCCTTCTCATACATCCACAGGATCACCTTCTCCTTCAACGGACCAAAGTTCTGAGCAAAGAAACACCTTTTGCTATGCTGGCCTTATCCTTCCTCCTAAGGTCTGGGATCTGCTTGTAGCACCTCCAACTATCTCACCAGGAATAACAAGCCTCAGAGCAGTAGGACTCCATTTTCTCTAGTGACTTTTCATCCCCCAAAAGAAAAAACATCACCAAAGTCACTCCTGAAATACCTTAGGTCTTCTTATAGAATTAGACTCACTTTCCTGATGTAATTCGTTCTCTAGCATGACACATCCAGTGCCTGACACCAAGGCCAGATGAATACGGCTCATCCCTAGTGTTGGGTTGGAGTCTGTTTCCCATCCTCGAGAACAGACACGACTACCCCTCCATGCTGCTCTCCTCTTCCTCTCACAGGCACAGGGAAGGCAGGAAAGCCCAAGGTGACTTTGCTAGCTGGGCGGTATGCTCTCCTCTCTCTTGAGGAGGGCACAAGCTATCCAGCAAGACTCCTCCCCCATCCTGCCCTCCCTTGTCCAAGTGCCCACAGTGCTCACCCAGACAATTAATTCACTGTCTTCCTCAACAGAAAAACTGCAGTTTTCTGTATCTCTGTGGAGACTATTCAGTTTACTCTTCTCGGCCAAACTAACTCTCCTACTTTTTAACCTTACAAGAGATACTGAAGCCTAAAGGAAGCTTTAATCTGTAGGATATGGGATATTAATTCGGAACGATGGGTAGGAGAGACAGAGGTCTGAAGAGTTTCTTACACAAATCAAACAATTTCCTTTAATATGTGTAAGGCCAGCTTTGAGAGGAACATGAAAGCTGGGCCTCCTTTAGGCACTGAGGAAGGAGAGTGAGCAATTTGAAAACTGCAGAACAGCTGTGCTTGTCTCTGACGCGCCAGACACATTCTCACAGGGAAAGCAGGAGAAGGACCCATTAAACCTTAGGCACATCCCAAACCAGCCTGGAAGCTGTGCCACTTCCTTCAGGCACCCAGCCCCTTTCCCGTTTCCCAGTGGGGGGTGTAGGAATCCTTTACTACCTGCCAGTTATCGGGTTATAGGAAGGGCCCTCTATCCCTGCCAGTCACTACTTCCTTCTCTCTTTATCAGTCTAACACTAGATTTCTGATAGTTTCCCCAAGGCTTCCCTTGGTAATAAAATCTATCGCCAAGGGCAGCAGCTCATGCCTGGAATCCCAGCACTTTGGGAGGTGGAGGCAAGAGAATTGCCTGAACTCAGGGTTGCAGACCAACCTGAGCAACTTGGTGAGACCTTGTCTCTACAATACATCAAAAAATAAGCAGGGTGTGGTGGCACGCACCTGTAGTTCTAGCTACTTGGAAAACTGAGGCAGAAGGATCACCTGATCTTAGCAGGTTGAGGCTGTGGTAGCCGTGAGTGTGCCACTACAATCTAGCCTGGGCGACAGAGAATCAACTCAAAAAAAAACAAAACTAAATCTGTCCAATGAAAATTTCAGAAAATGAAGGAAAAGATAGGCCAAACACTTGCATTATGTACTCCAGGATCTACTCAGAAGACCTAAGCACAAGCAAAGATCCAGCTTCTCTGGAGTTTGCAATAAAGTTTCAGCTCCTTGACCACTGCCATTCCTAGTCACTTCCAAGTATACAGGTTTAGTAAAAAAGACCTATCATTCTTTCCACCAGAGTGAAAGGAATAGAAATGGAAATCTAACAGCATAAATAAGAATGACTTAGCAACTGATTCTGAGGCATCCAGCCCAGACAGGTAGAACTTGTACAAGATCACACCATAAGGATTCTATCTCTAGAGGGAGGTAATATGACTAAAGCAGTTGCAGTGGTAGGGGAGAAAAAAGAAGCATCCTCAAAACAAATTATTCTATTAGTGAGACTTCCTCCAGTTTCCATGGTTTAAAACTGAGATAGAAAGTCTGATATTTAAGTATAATATTCAATATTCTTATTGCAAGAAGGGTATAAAAATAAATAAGTACATAAATTATTCTCTGGATCCCCGCAGCCCAGACTCCAGTTCCTTAAGCCATTAGTTCAAATTTTCTAGCATGTCAGAAACACACTTTTGTAGTTTCACCCCTACAATTTAAGGAAAAGATAAACAAGGGTAAAAATTCTCTACCTCATATAAAGCACACTTAAAAGGAAACTGGAATTCTCTAACTACCTCAATCAGTTACACAAAAATGAAGCTGCTTCCAATCTATATCATGTGCTCACACAGCAGTATCTCACTTAAACACACTAGGAGCAGGCCGTGTGTGGTGGATCACGCCTATAATTCCATCACTTTGGGAGGCTGAGGTTAGAGGACTGCCTGAGCCCACGGGTCTGAGACCAGCCTGGGCAACTTGGTGAGACCTCATCTCTACAATAAATCAAAAAAAGTAGCCAGGCATGGGGGCGCGTGCCTGTAGTTGCAGCTACTTGGAAGGCTGAGGTGGAAGGATCATCTGAGCCCAGCAGGTCAAGGCTGCAGGGGTCGTGAGCATACCACTGCACTGCCCGGGTGACAAAGACGCCAACTAAAAAAATAATAATAATAAAAATAAAAACACTACAAGCCAAGGTTCGTTTTCTGCAACTCCATTTATGACCGAGTAAACATTTGACTAAAATAACATTTTTTTCCTACTTCACATATCAATTCCTAACATCCACACAAACTCGAATTAATCCAAATTGGTATCTGGATTAATTTAAACATTGTCAAAGATCACTCTTTTAGGTAAATTTCATATAAAAATGTGCACCAGTAAGAGAATACAGACCAGCAACAGTGACTCTTGAGCGAACGTAGACAACTCTGTGCTTCACGGGGGTTTTCCTGCCGTCTTGAGGCTGCAGAAGAATGTTGGCGTTAGGAACCTCATTTCACGGCTGGATCAACTGAGGCACTTACCTAGTAAACTTTGTCGGGGTAAGGATGGTAGAGCTGGAAGTGAACACCAATTTCTCCCTCCGACTCAGCGCTCTGTCCCTTTCCCACTAGAGCTTTCAGCGCTTGGTGGCTAAGAATGGGACCCACCTGAGAACCGCAAGGGTCAATAAAAGCCACTCGTTTCAGGAGGCTGCAGGGAGATGCGCCCGGTTGGGCGCGGGTCTCTAGCAAGACAGCACCCGCCCACTTTAGGCTGAGAACCGCCCCGGAGGCGCCGCCAGGCTGACAGAGCGGCCCGGACCGCACAGCCGGGAACGACGAGTGGCGGGGGCGCGGGGGG
>NW_007026349.1:20440-33403 GCF_000164805.1 Carlito syrichta
CCTCTGAGCCCACCCCGCAACGAGCCCATCCCACTCCCCGAGCTCACCCCCCACCCCCAACCGCATCACCTGTGCTAATCCCGGGGCCACTCACGCCGGAAGATCAGCCGGCCCGGCACCGCCCAGGATGCTGGTAGCAGGCAGGAGAGCCACGGGCTGCGGGCCGCCTGGAGGTGCCGTCGCGCCTGTCGGGACTGCGGCTCCGGGGATCGCAAAGCGGCTTCTTAAAAAGGCTGTGGCCGCTCGCGCTCGGGCTCCGACTCCCGGCAGCCCAGACCCCAGGCCAAAGTGGGCGGAGCCCCGAGGCCGGCAGTGGGGCTCAAACGCCGGAACAACCCCATGGGCAGCAGAGGCTTCGTGGAGCATCTCCCCACGCCAAGGGCAGGGCTGCGGTTCCCCGGCTTTCCAGAACAAGGAACACAAAACTTGCGAGTGGAGAGAACTGTGCGAGCCGGTCTCCGCAGCGCTCAGTACCTGGGCTTGTTAGGTCATGAACTTACATTCCGCCTTAAATGCCCGAGTACTGCGCAAATGAACGGCTCGGTTTGGTCTTCAGACGAGCCACGAAGCGGAGACGGCTGGGTTTTCTTGCCCGTCTGACATGGCCTAAGTGGAGTCCCGCCCCGGGCTTGTTTGGGGCTGCAGGTGCCTGCCACACTGGGTGGAAGAGGCGTGTTTTCTCGAGCAGCCTCCTCTGGAATTCGTGAAAAACACCGACGGGGGTGCATTAGCACTCCACTTACAACTGGAACCTCTCTGCTGGCGGGTGAGAGTAGGATTTGAGTTTTTACTACTGCCTGAGAATTCCAAGTTGCCCAGTGCATTAAAAAAACCTTGCTGTTAAATAGTAGATCTTCTGACCTGTTATATATAGCCTCAAAAACTTCCAAGTGTTCTGGATCATCCAGATATAACTGTTTGAAATAAAACAGAATTATGAAGAGGTATATTTGTGCTCTTAAATTTCACAAAGAGCAATCCCAAGTCCTTTTTTTGGAAAGAGGTAACTTCTAAATAACTTGTAAACACTATCATTAATAACAGGACAGGTATTTGTAAGAAATATCTGTTAATAAAGCTAACATAGTTGACCTATTATATACATGCACACAAACACACACATATCTGCTGCAGATTTAGACCAAAAAACACACACACAAACCTTCACACATCCTCTCCATGTTTATTTTCAAAGGGAGAGTAACAGAATTTAAGTCAGAACCTGAATTCAGTCAGTCTATTTATTAGGGTTGTGTGACTTTAGCTAACAGAACTTCGGTGAGGTTCAATTTCTTCCTCTATAAAATGGGAATAATAATTCATAGGTACTTCTGAAGACCCGGGTCTTGGCAAAAGGACCTCAGACTGACTTGGAAAAGACAAATCGTACACCACCCAGCAGGGATAGAAACCTGCCCTGCTGTCAAGCAGGGTGAAGATTCTGCAGGCTCCCAGGTGCATGTGCCCCCTTTTTGTCCCCAAGACTCTCAGGACATACCAGGGCACTGGTGCTCTTTGACCACAACGTGTCCCATCACAGTTACTTCACAATGTGCGTAGTGCCTGACAACTGTGGTGTGCCCTACAGCTATTGTGTGCACTCCTGTAGCTATTTCAAAACTCTCCTGGACAGGATGGTTGCATGTGGCCATGGACACTACCTCCCACAGACCCTCTCCCATGTTTGGCTCTGGTTGCTGATAGTTGCTCTATTCTTTCTTGATAAATGCACCATTGTTGTCTTAGATGTGCATAATTCTCTAACAGGAGTAACCTAGGCCAAGTGCACTCACGTAAATCCACCGTACTCTAGGTCCCACTATATTCCTTCAAATGCATCACCAAATCTGCAAGATTGTCTTGAGATTGTACAGAACATGTAAGTGAACACAAAGACAAAGTCTGAGATATGAAAGGAATTTGGTAAATATTAGTTGTATACTGAAACTTTTAAACTCATCAAAACTCAGTGACCTTAGGAAGTAGAATACATCAACTATCTTTTTCCTGAAAATATTAATGTAGTTTATTTTTTTACTATTCCTTTCATTATTCACATTTAAATATTTAATTATCCTGAACTCTGTTTTTACCAATACTGTATTCCCTTTCCAGGATACTTTCTCAAAATTCTGTATTTACTATATGAAGTTTTTATGCATTTTAAATGTGACATATAAAGGCTGAATTGCACTTTTTATATTTTTGTTCATTCAAGGAAATAGTTCAAAGAAATAAAAGTATCCACACATAAAATGAGAAAAAAAATCAAAATTTTAAATGAAGCAAATATTCCTCGTGAACTTCCATTTTCCAAAATTCTTAAATTTAAATTACTTGAAAAATTGAGACCAAAAGATGCTTCTTTCTAAAATAATAGAATTACTAAAGAAATATATATGTCTGTAATTCCAGCACTTTGGGAGGCTGAGGAAAGAAGATTGCCTGAGCACAGGGGTTCAAGACCAGCGTGGGCAACTTGGTGAGACCTTGTCTCTACAATAAATCAAAAAAAGTAGCCAGGCGTTGTAGCACTCCTGTTGTTCCAGCTACTTGGAAGGCTGAGACGGAAGGATCGCCTGAGCCCAGCAGGTCGAGGCTGTGGTAGCCGTGAGCGTGTTGCTGCACTCCAACCTGGGCGACAGAATGAAACTCCAACTCAAAAAAATTTAAAAAAAAAAAAAAAATATATATATATATATATATAAATTAGTTAAATTGTATGTTATCAATCGTCAGTTTATATGTCCATGGTTTTTAGATTCATTTGTTGAATATTCTTCCAGATACATTTCCATCCATACTTGCATATACTTTGGGTTTTTTGAATCAACAAAAGAGAGGCCGGGCACAATGGCTCACACCAATAATCCTGGCACTTTGGAAGGCCAAGGTGAGAGAATTGCTTGAGCTCATGGGTTCATGACCAGCCTGGGCAACTTGGTGAGACCTCATCTCTACAGTAAATCAAAAAACTTAGCCGGGTAAGGTGATGTGTACCTATAGTTACAGCTATTTGGAAGGCTAAGGCAGAAGGATCATCTGAGACCAGCAGGTCAAGGCTATGGTGGCCGTGAGCATGGTACTACACTCCAGCCTAGGTGACAGAGTGAGGCTCCAACTAAAAAAAAAAAAAATGAAAACATGAATAACCAGAAAAACTTTATTTTAAAAGATCAATGAGGAAGGAATAACCTTCCATATATTAAAAAATAACTACAGAATTTCAATAATTCAGTACCATAGGAATAGATAAATGGAATTAAATAGCAAGTCCTGAAATAGACCCCAATAAGCAGCATCTTAAGTCAATGGAATAACATGGACGTTTCAATAAATGAATAGCATCTGGAAAAAATAAAGTTAAATATGTACCCCTACTTTTTCTAGGATAAATTCCAAATGGGCCAAAGATTTGAATGTAAAATATGAATACACACAAATTCATTACAAGAAAATATGGGTGAATTCCCTTCTTATTTTGAAATAGATAGGAAGGAATGGAAAGGCTTAACTGTAACTCAAAATCTAGAAGTCATACAATATTAATAAGTCTAACTAATTAAAAATTAGAAGCCACTACCTGGTTTAAAAGAATAATAACAGAATAAGGAAAGCTGAAATGAAAATTACGAACTGGAAATATCTGACATTCAAATCACAGATAAAAAGCTAGCCTCCTTAATATATAAGAAACTTCTAGAAATTAAAAGAAAAAGAACTCAAGAGAAAATAGAAGGCATTAACATACATCACAGAAAAAGAAGTCTAAATGAGACACATTATAACTGCCTTCATTCATAAAAGATAGATAAATTAAAACCAACCAACCTCACCCCATAAACATTGGTATTCTATTTCCCCATTACTTTCTGACTTTGGAAAATTCATCTACAACCTCCTTGGCTTGACTGTGTTCACCAGTATTTTTTCAAAAAGTGGGAAACGGATCCTTCTGTAGTTCATAAGCCTGATGATTGAGTTTTTATATACATGTGTGAGATGTGTCACCCATAAACCTTAAGAAAAAGTGGAAAATTTATGAAGCTATATCTTTTTTAAAAATTAGCTCCCAAATGCCTTGTTACCAAGGGAAATAAACCTTGACTAGATAATATCAGAGTATCATTGTATATCAACACATAAAATTTATGCTTACTGTTTTGAAACATGAAGAACTAATACATCAATGTGATTAAAAGCCCTATCCCCTTCCAGTGAACAAATATGTTTTAACAAAGTTGATAGTTGAACTATTTATAAGTAGTTTTCATTGACCTTATAGCTAAATTCAATTTTAGAATTTTGAAATATTCCTTAGTATAAACATCCCCTGCTCCACCTCTACCCTCTGCTAAATATATTTCATTTCTAAAAGATTCAAATTTTTGCAGTGACATAAATCAACTACTTGACTGATCATACAAAGAACTATACTAAAATAATTTAATAGAAAAAACAAGTCGAATTTTATGATATTTTTTAATATCCAACATATTATTATCTCCCTTATAAATGTATTATCTCCCAACCAAATTAATATCCTAATGTCATTACAACTGTTGTTTACTCAATAATATTACTATTTTCATCACTAACCAAAGTCCCTGTTTTAGACAGTATATGAAAAGTTAGATGGATCAAGAATGACAGGCGGGGCGCAGTGGCTCACGCCTATAATCCCAGCACTTTGGGAGGTGGAGGCAAGAGGACTGACTGAGCCCAGGGGTTCGAGACCAGCCTGGGCAACATGGTAAAACTTCATCTCTGCAATAAATCAAAAAATTAGCCAGGCATGGTGGTGCTTGCCTGTAGTTCCAGCTACTTAGAAGGCTGAGGTGGAAGGGTCACCTGAGCCCAGCAGGCAGAGGTTGGGGTGGCTGTGAGCATGCCACTGCACTCTAGCCTGGGCGACAAAGTGAGACTCTAACTGAAAAAAATAAAAATAAAGATAAAAAAGAATGACAGTTATTGACTGGGCGCGGTAGCTCACGCCTATAATCTCAGCACTTTGGGAGGCTGAGGCGAGAGAATTGCCTGACTCAGGGATTCAAGACCAGCCTGAGCAACTTGGCGAGACCTCATTTCTACAATAAATCAGAAAATTAGCCAGGCATGGTGGCGCACACCTGTGGTTCCAGCTATTTGGAAGGCTGAGGTGGAAGGATCACCTGAGCCCAGCAGGTCGAGGTTGCAGTGGCCGTGAGTATGCCACTGCAGTCCAGCCTGGGCAACAGAGTGAGGCTCTGACTCAAAAAAAAGAATGACAGTTATTATTTATATAGAAAATGCACAGGTTCCATTCAGATCTCCCACTTAATCTTGGGTCTACATTCTGTGCATTTTAGTTAAAACATTTTTGACCGAGCGCAGTGGCTCAAGCCTATAATCCCAGCACTTTGGGAGGCCAAGGTGAGAAGAGTGCCTGAGTTCAGGGGTTTGAGACCAGCCTGGGCAATTTGATGATCCTTGTCTCTACAATAAATAAAAACTAAGCCAGGCATGGTAGCACATGCCTGCAGTTCCAGCTACTTAGTTTTGAAATTTTACCCTTGTCATCCCTTTTCAAAATATTTTTGTTATACTTTGCAATTTAATAAGAATTTTTTTATTTTAAAAGAAGACAGTGTAGTTTTAGTGGGAAAGTTATTCTTTTATGGGGATTTGTTTTCCACAAGGAAAGTTACAGTTCTAGTCTCAGATTTTAAAAGTTTTCTTGATAGCAAACACAAGACAAAAAATTATTTTTGATCAGGGTATGGTGGTTCATGCCTGCAATCCCAGTACTTCATGGGGCCAAGACAGAAAGATTGCTTGAAGCCAGGGGTTTGAGACCAGCCTGGGCAACATAGCAAGGACTCTGTCTCTGAAAATAAAAAATTAAAAAAAAAATGTTTACAAGGAAAAGAATCAGTCCAGGCGCGATGGGTCACACCTGTAATCCCAGCACTTTGAGAGGCCAAGGTGAGAGGATTGCCTGAGCCCGCAGGTTCAAGATTAGCCTGGACAACTTGGGAAGACCTCATCTCTACAATAAATCAAAAAATTAGCCAGGAGTGGTGGTACGTGCCTGTAGTTCCAGGTACTTGGAAGACTGAGGCAGAAGGATCACCTGAGCCCAGCAGGTCAAGGTTGTAGTGGCCATGAGCGTGCCACTGCACTCCAGTCTGGGTGACAGAGTGAGACTCTGGCTCAAAAAAAAAAAAAAAAAAAAGAAGAAGAAGAAAAAGAAACATTTTTGAAAGACTGTTATAATTAAATACCTTCAAACTTTCACAAATATATCCTGGGATAAAATGTGTAACATTCTAAAATGCTAAAATAATATTTAACATCCAAAAAGTAGGGAGAAGTGGATTGTGGAATAAGGAAAAAATTAACTATTAATCCTATCTATGTATAATATATTAAAGACTATAATACCATTCAAGAAAAGACAGTTGACATAAGGAAATTTAATTTATTAATTCTTACTCCAGTCAAATACAAATAACATTTTCACAAACAATACATCAAATTAAAATGAAATTTTAAGTAAATATCAGAATTTTCAAGCATAGAAATTATTTCTTTTGACATCGCTAAGAAACTCACTTTACCTCCTAACGTTAATAGACAGACATTGAGGTCTTCAGAATTCAGACCTTTGGTAATAACCAGCTTTCAGGTGAAATAGTATACGCAGTGGTTCTCTGTCTTTCCACATGGCTACAAGATATGCCAAGTCCCCACAAAAACCTGGGGAGCTCCCCTTGACTCCTTCCTGGCCTCACAGAAGCATTTGATGTCTGCATTAGAGCAACTGCCTCCAAGCTAGACTTCTTTGCTCTAGTCTTGTTTCTACACTCATCCCCTCTCTAGTATCTATTGCTACCACCAATAAAAAATAAATATCTTCTGAATTTATATATGGATGTATTTAGAGTTGGGGTCTCACTCTGGGCTGGAGTACAGCAGCATAATCATAACTCACCACAGCCTCGACCTCCTAAGCCTAGGTGATCCTCTTGCCTCAACCTCCCAAGTAGCTGGGACTACAGGTGCACCCCACCATGCCCAGCTAATTTTCTTATTTTTTGTAGAGATGGTTCTTGCTACATTGTCCAGGCTGATCTCAGACTCCTGGGTTCAAGCAATCCTCCCACCTTGGCCTCCCAAAGTTCTGAGATTACAGGTGTGAGCCACTGAATCTGGCTTTCTGAATTTGGAAATAAATGAAATCATATACTTATCCAATGTCCAGCTTTCTTGGACAATTGCCTGAGTGTCAAAACCCATTACCCATAGAAAAAGCAACAAAATTGAACATTAAAGTACAAAGTACAGTTGTGAGTCTCACAACTGTGTTCTGGGAATTAAATCACTAAATATACTTGGATTTTAAGTTGCTTGAAGACCAGGTTTCTCTTTTATGAAGACAGTCCCCAACTTAAATGATCTTTCAACATTATGATGCTACAAAAGTGATATGCATTCAGCAGAAACCATACTTCAAATTTCGAATTTTGCCCCTTTCCTAGACTGGCAATATGTGGTACAATACTGTCGCACAATGCTGGACTAAATCATCTAACACAGTCTATTTTATAATGAAGTATTGAATACCTCATGTAATATATCAAATACTGTACTAAAAGTGTTCTGAGCACATTAAAGGAAGAATAGGCTAAGCTATGATATTCAGTAGGTTAGGTGTATTAAATGCATTTTCATGTAGTATATGTACACACACACCATGGAATACTAGTCAGCCACAAAAAAGAATGCAATGATGTCTTTTGCAGCAACTTGATGCAATTGGAGAATATTATCCTAAGTTAAGTAATGCAGGAACAGAAAACGAAACTCCTGCATGTTCTCACTGATAAGTGGGAGCTAAACTAAGGAACTGCAAAGACATAGAGAATGGTAAAATGAACATTGGTGACTCAGAATGGGGAGGGTGGGAAAGGGGGTGGGGTGAAAAATCACCCATTGGATACTATGTGCGTAGATGAGGGTGATGGGTACACTTAAAGCCCAGACTTCACCACTAAATGAGTACAATGCAGCCATGTAACCAAAAACCACTTGTACCCCTAAAGCTATTCAAATAAGAAAATAATAAAAATAAAACAGGAAAAATGCATTTTCTTTCTTTTCTTTTTTTTCTTTTTTTTTTTGAGTTGGAGTCTCATTCTTGTCACCCAGGCTGGAGTGCAGTGGCACAATCATGGCCACCGCAGCTTTGACCTGCTGGGCTCAGGCAATCCCTCCGCCTCAGCCTTCCAAGTAGCTGGAACTACAAATGCACATCACCACGCCTGGCTAGTTTTTGTGATTTATTAGAGAGACAGGTCTCACCAAGTTGCCTAGGTTGTTCTCAAACCTCCAGGGTCAGGCAATCCTCTTGTCTCAGTCTCCCAAAGTGCTAGGATTACAGGATGAGCCACCACACCCAGCCAAAAATGCATTTTCAACTGAGCATATTTTCGTTTTCTGATGTGTATATCAGGACATAACACCATTGTAAATGCAGGAGCATCTGTCCACCTTGCAACTTTGCTGCACCCTGCAAGGTGGGAGCATGCTATGTGTATTCTCCACTTATCTCATCAAGGGACTCATTTAGGAAGCTCAAAGTTCTGTGGCTAGGGGAGAGTCTTAACTGACCATCCACAATCTGGAAAGAAAAAGAGTAGAACGATGATGTTTTGCCTTTTTTTCCTTTTCTTTTTCCTTTTGAGTTGTGAGTCTCACTCTGTCACCCAGACTGGAGTGCAGTGGCACACTCCCGGCCACCGTAGCCTCCACCTATGGGGCTCAGGCGGTCCTTCCACCTCAACCTTCCAAGTAGCCAGAACTACAGGCACGTGCCACCACGTTCAGCTAATTTTTTATAGAGACGAGGTCTCACCATGTTGCCCAGGCTAGTCTCAAACCCACAGGCTCTGGCAACCCTCTCACCCTGGCCTCCCAAAGTGCCAGGATTATAGGCCTGAGCCACTGCACCCAGCCCATTTGCCTTTTTTATCCTGACAATTACCTAAAGTTAATAAAAAGGAGTCAAGTGATTTAAAGGACTACTTTATCTCTCCTTTTAGAGTCCTACAAAGAAAAATTTCCCTCAGATTTGTACATGAAGTTCTGTACCCAATGACATTTGAAAATCTATCAGGAACTCAGATTTGTACATGAAGTTCTGTACCCAATGACATTTGAAAATCTATCAGGAACTCAATTTCATTTCACTCTGTCTTAATACAGATTATTAATTATTTTAACAAAGAATGCACATTGTAAGAGCATCATGGGAAAATTTGAAAACAAATGTGTACATTCTTTTTTCTTTTTTGAGTCGGAGTCTCACTCTGTCATCCAGGCTGGAGTGCAGTGGTGAGCTGCTCACGGCCACCACAGCCTCAACTTACTGGGCTCAGGAGATCCTTTCACCTCAGCCTTCCAGGTAGTTGGAACCACAGGAATGTGCCACCACGCCCCTCTAATGTTTTGATTTATTATAGAGATGAGATGTCACCATGTTGCTCAGGGTGGTCTCGAAGCCCTGAGTTCAGGCAATCCGCTTGCCTCCACTTCCCAAAGTGCTGGGATTATAGGTATGAGCCACTGTGCCCAACCCAACTGTGTAAATTCTGATTGCCAGTAGTATAAGAAATTGTTGGGACATAAGTAACTATAACCAATAGCTAAAGACACCACTCTTGAGATTCAACATTTGTCATATTGATTTGTGGGGGACGAACAAGTAAGGATGAAGTTCAAAACTACATATCCCCTAAATGATTTAGATGTGGTTTTAGTAATTTTGATCTTTTTTGGTTTGTAATGACCATTGCAACAATAAAGATCAATCATTCCTTGACTTTAAGGAAATCAATACAAAAATAACTCAATGACATCCCTGTTACTGCTTCATCACTCTGAGCCAGAAGTCAGCCCTTCCTCCAGTTTCTACAGGTGATCATCTCCAAACATTCCATGATTCATGATCTCATGGTTTACATCAGATTAAAAGGTAACCTGAGGAGCTGAGTAGACCTCTCACCACCTCTGCTTTGTGCTCCAAGTTCTCTTCTTCCCTACATAGGCATTGCTTAAACCCCTTGGGGTTTCACTGCCTACCTAGAATAGTTTCTCCAAACCAGATGTCTGGAAAATTGGCAGGACACTTTATGCAGTTCTATAGTTTATCAGAGTTATGTAATAGGAGTTTAAGTCAATGTTACCTAGTTAAAAAACAAAACAGGTCATCTCAACTGATATCTAGGTCATGATTTCTTCAGAGCCATTGTCAATTTGGCACAACTCCATAGGTTTGCCTTTCCAAAATAATTACTGTCACTTCCTCAAAGCTGTTCACCATTGTCTTACCCCAGGTTGTTGCAACAGTCTCTTTAAGATCAGCAAATATTTTCTTTCTTTCTTTCTTTCTTTCTTTCTTTCTTTCTTTCTTTCTTTCTTTCTTTTTTTTTTGAGTCAGAGTCTCACTCTGTTGTCCAGGCTGGAGTGCAGTGGCATGCTCATGGCCATGGCAGCCTTGACCTGCTGAGCTCAGGTGATCCTTCCACCTCAGCCTTCCAAGTAGCTAGGAATATAGGCATGCACGACCAGGCCCGGCTAATTTTCTGATTTATTGTAGAAGTGAGGTCTCACCAAGTTGCCCAAGCTGGTCTCGAACCTGTGGGCTCAGGCAATCCTCTCACATCAGCCTCCCAAAGAGCTGGGATTATAAGCATGAGCCATTGTGTCTGGCCTAGCAAATACTTTCTTCAAAGGCCATATAGTAAATAGAAAGTTAAGGCTTTGTGGGCCAGATGGTCACAGTGATTCAACTCTACATTTAAGGCCTAGAAACGGCTATAGACAATACTAAATACATGGATATGGTTGTGTCCCAATAAATCTTCGTTTACAAAAACAGTTGTTGCGCCTTCTGTCCTGTTCTTTCTGTTCTCCACATTGTTATCAAGGTACTCTTTCAAAATGTCACTACTTTGCTTAAGAACTTAAATGGCTTCCCATGACCCTTAGGATGAAGTTCAAATTTCCTAACTGGGTAAACAGATTTCATCCTGTGATCTTCCTCTCTAGCCACTTCTGATTTCTAACTTAGCTTTTCGGCAATACTGAAATCTTTTAAATTCTCCAAGTTCCTGGTTCTCCCTTCCACATATCTGCATATGCTGTTCTTTTGTTTTGGACTATTCCCCTCTCCCCCCAGCCACATTCACCACCATCTTTCCCCCGACCCTTGAGTTTAGTTGATGCCTATTATCTGTATTTCAAATCTTAAATTAAATGGAACTTCCTCTGGGAAGTTTTCCCTGATCCCCCAAGTTCTCACAAAATGTCAATGTGGCTGGCTTATTTGTCTGAATCTCCTATTGGTCTGAAGCTCTGTGAGGATAGCATACTAGCCTGTCACTCACTGTTGTACTCTAAGGTGCTCAATAAATGACTGGTGAACAAACTGATGCTCTACTATGAGTAAGGAAAAAGACAAGAACCAATCTAAACATGGAGGGAGTCCTCAAAGGCTAACTGGTGAACAGTAAGCTGAAATTGCTTGAACTGTTTCCTCTGATCCAAAGCTCGCTACTAGAGCACATTCTGCTTTCCTGCTGTTGCTTGCCAAGCAGTGTAGGAAACATACATCTCTGAGTCTTGAATGGTTTCACTCCTGCCTTCTCCAAATTTAATCTATTCATCCTCTCTTTGGCTCCTGATCACTCTCATATCTTGTTTACGCTGTACTGTACATGGTAATTTTCCTCTTTTTTTTTTTTTTTTTTGAGTTGGAGTCTCATTCTTGTCACCCAGGCTGAAATGCAGTGGCATGCTCACGGCCACCACAGCCTAGACTTGCTGGGTTTAGGCTATGCTTCCACCTTAGTCTTCCAAGTAGCTGGAACTACAGATGCATGCCACCATGTCTGGCTAGTTTTTTTGTGATTTATTGTAGAGATGAGGTCTCACCAAGTTGCCCAGGCTGTTCTTGAATCCCTGGGCTCAGGCAATCCTCTTGCCTTGGCCTCCCAAAGTGCTGGAATTATAGGCTTAGCCACCGCGCCCAGTCTAGTAATTTTCCTCTCAAAGCAATCTTGATTTGCCTTTCTGACAATTACTCACATTTCAAATATCATGTAGTGGGCATATTCTATGAACTAAAGCTGCAGGACTTAATTATTTAGTCTTCACTTAATCCTCACAATAACACTAACAAAGATTACTTTTTATTATTCCCATTTTACAGTTTACATAAATAGGACCTAAAAAGGTTAAATAATGTGCCAGAGAAACAGAAACAGAACAAGTGGCAGAGTTGGTATATGATGGAAGAAAGTCTGACCCCAGAACTCAAATTTATAACCTTACACTACTTTGTAGTTTTGATATAGGAACCCATTACTGTCCCTCAATATTGACACAGCCCCCAGAGAAGGGCATGGTGGGGATTCAAGCGCTCCTGCACATTTCTCAGCAGATTCCTGAGAATCTCCTTGTCTTCTGTGCACTCCCAATAAGTAGCTTCAGGGGATCCTTGACTTCCCTGCAGACTAAGTCCTATTTACTCCCTTTCTTTGAACTATACAATATCAATGTAACCGTAAGTCTTATGGTTTGCATAACTTTTGCAATGCATGATGTCTCAGGCCTTGTAAACTTTCTTTACTCTAAATGTCACTAAATGTAAAATACTGCTGTAACTCAAGTTCTGTACAATGCTCTGCTAGTCACATGGCTAATGTATAGGTACCAACAACTCTGGACTATAAAAGAGAACTGTAAAAGCCTAGAGGGTGAACAGAACCATTTTACAAAGACCTAGAGTCTGGCTCTGCTCCCTGGATTAGGACTCAGAAATAAACTTCTGAGGTCGGCGGCAAGATGGCGACCGGGCAACCCGGTGTCTGAAGCCCTCTGCAAGGGAGATCTGCAGTGGGTCTCTGACTCTCGCCCCCG
>NW_007026350.1:0-9252 GCF_000164805.1 Carlito syrichta
CACTAGAGTCTATAATACTGAGTGACCTCTCACAAAAACAAAAATCCGAATATCACATGTTCTCACTCATATAATGGACCTTGAACATCCAATGCCATACTATGAGAAAATGACGGATGGTACTGGGAAACTATGGGGGGGAGGGGGATGGGATTAACAGTAGCAAATATCTGTCGGGGGATGGGAAAACACTTCTTATCTACAGGGTGCCTGAATGAAACGTCATTGTACACCTAACCCTTAACTGTACCCCACAAAACCATAATAAAAAATACTGATTAATGGAAAAAAAAATAAAATAAAATAAATACAGAGAGAAATAAGTTGCTCAACAGATAGTTCTCTCCCAAAATTATTACAATTTTCACTCAGCATTTAATGTTCTGCCCTATGAAGTTCATCATCTATTACAATATCAATTTCATGACAGCTCCATTGGACAAAATGGACTGAATTCTCTTCTGCTGGTTCCCATGCAGGGACAAATCATGTTGGTACGTGCTGAATAAGCATTTTTTTAAGACTGCGTGATTGTCATTTATTCAGCCCTATTACCTCTTCCAAATGATGAGAGTATGAAATTTAACAACTTAAATTTCAAACAAAAGATCAATAGTTTGATCAGTTCAAAAGCATAAACATGGCACTTGAGGGACTAACCTCTGCATACAAGCAGAAAATCGGTAGTTTCTTACAGAGTAGGCCTATTTTCTGGTCTTTCTAGGATAGTAGGCCTATATTCTGCAGCTTTGTGCCTGAATTTGAACGGTGTGGGCAATTTAAGAATCTGGATTACAACTGGAATCTATTGGAAAGTAATCTGTCAAATGGATCAGAATACTTTTAGGTCAGATGTAAACTTACCTAAAGTATATAGATTTTTCTCTAGTCTAAAATTTCCAATAGGTAACAACTGCACCAAGATGTCTATAAAGATATGATCTTATAGGTATAATTAACTGTACAAATATTTTTATCTTAGAGTATATGTGGATCAAATACACTTTTAGCAATAAAACACACTAAACTAAGATTTTCGTTGTATTTCCTGCAACGTAAATATGGACAAGCCTACAACCTGGAGAAGGATAAATTGTACAAAACAAAAATAATTAACTAGGCACATTCAGTCCACTCTGTATCAAGGTTTTCTCCACACCAGCAGAAGAGGTGAAAGTATTGTTTTCCACTTTTTTCTCAGAATAATTCTTCTCTCAAGGGGATAGGTAAAGAGTAGCTCTTCGGAATTACAAAGTCTTTAGTACTGTTCTCATTATAATACTCTATATTGTTGCAACCAGCACAGAGTTTAGACTTTGGTTTCCAGAAACATCTCTCAAAGACCAAGCCCAATAGGTATGCTTTAGAGACCATATACTGTCATCAGGAACACTCTGTTCTGATTAGTAAGATGTCGACTTACCTGGAATATGCTCTTTAACAGATACACAGTGTCTGGGACCTAACATTGAATGGAAAACAAGGTAAGAAGTTGGAATGAGGTTGACTTTGGATCCTCGATTCTGGTTCACCCAAGATATAAGATGATGGCCGTCTTAAATCATTTGGCATTACCTTGTAATGTTGAACAATCAGATAACCTTCTTCCCAGCAATTCTAATTTTAGGTCCATGCCTGACAGAGATTCTAGCATACCTGCAAGAAGACATGTCCAAGAATGCTGACAGCATGACTTAATACTAGCCAAAAGGTGGACAATCAAACCCCAAAAGTCCATTGACAGGAGAAAAGTGAAATAATAAACTGTAGCTTATTCACACAGTGGGATATCGTACAATAATAAAAAAGAATGAACTACAGTTGTATGCAACAATATAGATGAATTTTAGAAATATAGCGCTAAGCGAAAAAGAACATTTCAGCAGACTTTGTATAGTATGATTCCATATTTTATAAAGCTCACAGCAAAGCTAAACAACATATTCTTTAGACATACATACATATGTAAAAATATATTCAGAAAAACATGGTGGGATGATAGAATTTTCAGAACAGTCTTTATAGTGGGAGGAGAGCGGGTGAGGAAGGAACACATAAGTGGGTAAAAGTCACTGATAATGATCTAGGATGTCTTGGATGGTGGGTCATGATTAGCCATGACATCATGCTTTATTTTGTGTACATATCAAATTATATAGTAAAAAGAAAGAAAAATAAAATAAATATAAACAATTCTAAAATATCATCAAAAATTGACAAAATGATATAAATGATCCAGTAAATATTATATTCTTCTTGCTAACATTTTAAGTAAAAAAAATAGTCCTTTCATTCACTTGTTCACTTATTTATTCTCTACTTCCTGAAAAATACATTGAGGTGGGCACGATGCTTAGATACTAGGGATTCCGAGATGGCCAGTGACCTGGAACCATTTACAGCCCAGTGGAAGAATTTGGACAACATGCTTCCAGTCTCCACGAACAGGAAGAACCAGTAGAATGTTATTCAAAACCCACCTAGTCCATAGTGAGTGCTTCAAAATTAACAATATTTTTAATTTTTACCATGATTACGGTTATTTGAGCTGGGATAAAATAGCCTTGAGGACATAAACACTGAGTACCTGAAATTCTTCAAAAGGTACATTTTCTCTCTTACTAGCCCGACAGACACAATAGTGGATCTTCCATATGGCGCCTCTGAGGAAGCAGAATTTGAAAGGTAAGAGAACAAAGCAAACCAAATGCTATTTAATCTAAGCTCTACACCATGCTGCCTGTTCTGTTAATATTTACTCTCTTTATAAATGTTTGCCCTTCACTTTAGTCTAACAATTCTAAGAATGCAATTTCCTCACAAAGTTCTACTTATCTTTAGAAAATCAAAGTCAGGAATAGTGTATGAGGCAAACAGAAAAACTGAAAAACAAATGGCCTTTGAAACCCAGTAGCCCGCCTCTTGAACATTTGGGGTAAAGTGAAGCATCTTGTTAGACAAAGTGACTCGAACATACATCAACGGACAATACTTCATTCCGGGATTAACATCAGAAGTGCAAGCACAACCTATTAACTAAGGAGAATTAAAGCCCAAAGGAAATAAAATATATCCGAACAAACACATTTTTGGTATAATCTTCAGCAGAATAATTACTACCACTGCATAGATAAACTTGAAAGTAATTTGTGGAACTGTCATTTATGGGCAAAAACATTTTATTCAAGTCTCAGTGGACAACAATACACAAAGCCTGACATCGTATAAAGCCAAGAGATTGGATGTTAGATATTCCGCAGCCATGCAGGTTTCAACTCAAATCCCCAACCTAGGAATGTTCACTGCTGAAAATCCCAAAAATGTCTCCACCAAATGGCTTTGTCATTAGACAAGAGAAACAAACGCAGCCCTTGGCGCTGGTTCCCCCTAAGCAGAGCCCTGGAGGCATGCCCCACAGCAGGCCATCTGGAGCTTCATGTGAGTGGGTAGATGGCTGAGACCAGGAAAAGCGATTCGTTATCCCAAGCTCCCTCATGGAGTGAGGTCTTAATGAGCTGTGTGTGCTCTGCCCTTGGTGTCACTGGAGGCAGGGGAAAGCAAGGGTTCTTGTTTAATCATTCTTACCTTTTGGCTTTACTTCCTACAAACAGCCAAAAACAAAAGTGAAATAATCCCTCTAGTGGTAAATTAAATCAGTACCAAAGCACAGGCCAGGCTGGCCAGGCTAAAGTCGCTTGATTTGGATTTGGGAAAGGTGGAAAACAGCACTGCGAGATAAGCAGGCAGGAAGTTCAGGTTAGTAATTATAGTTGCCAGATAAATTATAGATGTTCCATTACATCTGCATTTCAGATAAACAATGCTTCTTTAAGTGTAAGTATGATCCGTGCTATATTTGGGATATGCTCATACTAAAATATTACTTGTTTATCTGAAATTCATATTTAACTGGGCATTCTGTATTTTACCTGCTAAATCTGGCAACTCTACTAGGAATGGATTCCAGCAATTATAGCAACAACGTCTGACTGGGCTCAAAATAGAAATCCCATGATTGCCACACAGTGAGTGACAATACACTCACCAAAAAACGGCACGCTACACAACTTACAATGAATACGGCCACTCTGACGTTGTCTAAATTTACAGACTGTTAGAATTTATCGATAGGTGCATTGCATCCAATGGAGAGTACTTGGAAGTTGACTGAAGTTTAAACATGTAAGAATAAATACACAATTTTTTATAAATAGATTCTGGGGTTTTTTTGGGCAGGGTCCCCCTCATGTGCTGAGTCTAGTAGGAAGGGAACATCTGGACCGGGCTGGGAGGGCAAGAAGGACAGAAAGCACTAGAAACAATGGAAATAGGTCTTAGAGTCTAGAAGTGAGCATGATAATTCCAGGATAGAGAGCTGAACAACTTTGCTGAAACCAGGGGAACTAGAAACAATCCCCACACACACGGTTGAAAATCTGCACCCATCTTCCTCGGTTTTGTCTGACGCTCTCTTTTAAGGAGAGGTGAGACACACTCGTATTGACAAAGAAAACAAACAGGGTGCAAATCTTCACACAGAACCATGAGGCTTTTTCACCTAAAAGAGACAAAACCACCTCTTGCGTATACATATTCACAGGCTTATCATTTGGCAACCGTCGCCCCACAGGGAAAATTTGAGTGTGGTCATTAAGAGATGATAGCTGATGCAGTGGGGGTAAGGTCAAGTTCGCACACCAAAGCTCAGATGGATAACAAGAGTGAAGAGTTTTTCTTTCTCTACACATGTGCTGAGTGTCTGCCCGACAGGCCCTTCAGGCATATGGCTGGAGGTGGGGAGGGGACAGAATGTTCAATGCCCGTTAGAGGTGAATCACGCTCTTCTGGTTCCAAACGATCTTTAATTTGCAAGTCCCCTTCACGAAACTGCTCAGCCAACTCAAAGTCCAACCGATCTATCAGGGTTGTCAACCGTCCCTCAAGAGGACTGTCTTCCTCTTTTGCAAGAACAAAGTAAAGTCCACTGTGCCCAGGGGCTGGAGGGGCGGGCTCTCCCACCCATCTGTGGTGGTGAGCCAGATGGAGAGGAGGTGTAGGATGTGTGCCACAGCCAACTAATCAGCTTCTGTCCTTACTACATCTGTTTCTAGAATGTTCAGCTTGTGCAGCCCATGGTCTGTTCTCTCAGCATGCCGGGTGGTTGTTGCTTTTCACCCAAACCTCCCACCTCAGCCCTGGCAGGCACTCTGCTTTCTCCAAATGGCCTCTGCCTCAGTTGGCCACGCTGTGGCCTCCCCATGTGCCCAACACGGGCCTCGCCACGGTGATGCCATCGGCCGTTGCTCAGCTGCACTCCGAGTCCTCACAAGAAGCACGAGTGGAATGCCGGGTCTCCCTCCATCCCACTCAAAGGCAGGGCTTACGAAAGAGATGCCGCCTCCAGCACTTTCTCTGCCCAAGCATGCCAAGTCATCATTTCTCCTCTGCTCTGGCCTGGGGCTCCCTGGGAAGAGGTCTCCTTCCTGAGACCAAACTGGATGATCACCTCTGAGTTTCTCCCTTAAAGAGCTTTAGTGGGGTGTAACTCATATGCCACCAGACTTACCGTTTTAAGTGCACAGATCAATGCATTTTAGCAAATGTATACAGTTGTGCAACCATGATCACAATGTAGTTTTAGAACGTTTGCATCACCCTAAAAAATGTTCTCATAGTCATTTCCAGTCACTCCTCTTTCCTGCCCCAGGCTCTAGCAACAACCCCTGGTCTCTGTGCTGAAAGGAAGGACCTCCATTTCTAATATGTTGGACTAGGTCTAAGACCAATTCTCCTGCTGAGGACAGCTACAAATCTACTCATATATATATATATGAATGATGATTTGTATAAAAATTACCAGGCCAAAATCTAAAAAAAAAAATGTAGAAGTTAAGGCCAGCTTGCAAGATTGCTTTTACCCTGGAGGCATTTGTCCGTAGATGGGGTTTCAGCCCACTCTTGGAATGAGGGCCACTGAAGTCAAAGCCACTGCCTGCCCAAGCAGGAAGTGTGACAAACACCACAACTTCTTATTTAAGTTAGTGCAGAAAAAGAGTAAACTGGATGGATGCTAACAGTTTGGGAATTACAAGAGGCCGGGCTCGGTGGCTCAGCCTGTCATCCCAGCACTTTGGGAGGCCAAGGAGAGTGGATTGCCTGAGCCCGCGGGTTCGAGACTCGCTCGGGCAACTTGGTGAGACCTCGTCTCTACAATAAAGCAAAAATTAGCCGGGCGTGGCAGAGCCCACCTGTAGTTCCAGCTACTTGGAAGGCTGAGGTGGAAGGATCGCCGGAGCCCAGCAGGTTGATGCTGGGGTGACTGTGAGCGTGCCCCTGCACTCCAGGTTGGGCAACGGAGTGAGACTCCAACTCAAAAAAAAAAAAAAAAAAAAATTACAAGAAACCTTCATCACTGGGCTTGGATACCCAGGCATACAAGATCACCCACATGCAAGGAAACAAGAACACAAAACCAGAGAAATAAGAGACAATTGAAACAGATTCAAAAGGCTTCATATATTGGAACTATCATACATACTGTAAAATAATTAGGTTAGGTAAATTTAAAGAAATTTTTAAAATCTTAAAAATGCCTGAAAAGACCTGAAAACTACAAAGGGATGTGACAAATTTTTAAAAGAGCTAACTAGTACTTCTTGAGTCGAAAACATGGCAAGTGAACTTGAAAACTCTATTATGCATTTTATCTGGTGTTTTTGGCAAGTTTTAACAAATTATTTTGTTTGTTTGTTTGAAATTTTCAAACAAAATTTATTAACGAAAGAAGGGAGAAAAGGAAAAGTCGGCATGCCAGAGCTGGCATGGGCAAAAGAAAACACCAGTTTTAACAAATTCTTAACCTTCCTTTCTTCCTATTATTCTAGTCCCTAATATTCCCCCAACTTTACTAAACTTTGAAATATGGAAGCAAAAGGGGGAGGAGTTTTGGCATTTCACCCATATATTTGTCTGCGGAGGGCTGTGTATGTATGATTTTTTCCTCAAGGAAAAAGGAAGCATAAAAATATTAAAAGAGCCGGGCAGGGTGGCTCACACCTGTAATCTCTGCTCTCTGGTAGGCCGAGGAGAGAGGATTACTTGAGCCCAGGAGTTCAAAACCAACTTGGCACGCACTGTGATACACACCTGTAGTCCCAGCTAATTTGGAGGCTGAGGCAGAAGGATCACCTGAGCCCAGATGGTCAAGGATATAGTGAACTGAGATCTCGCCACTGTGTTCTAGCCTGGGTGACAGAGTGAGACTCCAACTCAAAAAAAGAAAAAAGGGAAAAAAAGGAAATGCACTGCATATATATTTGAAATTTTCTATTATTTAAATATATACCATGAACACTTTTCTCTAGTAAATATATAGCATAATATTCCATCATATAGCTATGTTATAATTAGTTTGATCCTTATTCTCTTGTTGGATTTGTGGTTACTTCAATTATATTATAAATAATGCTGAAGTAAATACTATTTCACTAAACTTTGTATATATATATTGCTGATGATTTATTAAACCAACTTTCTAAAAGTGAAGTTACTGTGTCAAGAGTATTTTTAAGATTTCTAAAACTTGTCCTCTTTGTCCTACAGAGAGCAGGCACTAATGTAAGCTGACCCAAGTAATTCATGAGAAAACACACTTTGAAAGAAAATGCACACCTTATTTCACCTTTCCAGGACTGGACATTATAATCTTTCCAAGTTGTGTACTAATTCAAAAATGAAAATATAGTCTCATCATTTAAAGTTCTGTTACTCCAATTACTAGGAAAGTACAATTATATTTCCGAAAAATTTTGTAGTACAGTGTTCAAATATTTATTCTTTCTATAGAAGTACATGCTATGAGTTGCTCGGGGCTGAATTCAGCATACAATTAAAATAAAATGGCAACCTCCTGGAGTGATCGGTTACAGAATGCCGCAGATCTGCCCGCCAATATGGATAAGCATGGCCTGAAAAAGTATCGTGGAGAAGCCTACCATCCGGTGTTTGTGAACCGAAGTTTAGCAGTGGGAAAAAATCAAGTGTTCTGGTTTTGATGTGGATTACACTTTGGCTGTGCACAAGTCCCCAGAGTCCGAGTCCCTGGGCTTTGAGCTTACGGTGGAGAGACTGGTTTCTGTTGGCTATCCTCAGGAGCTGCTCAGCTTGGCCTACGACTCCACCTTCCCTACCAGGGGACTTGTCTTTGACACGCTGTGTGGGAATCTTTTGAAAGTCGGTGCCTATGGAAACCTCCTGGTCTGTGCACATGGATTTAACTTCCTAAGGGGACCAGAAGCTAGAGAGCAGTATCCAAATAAATGTATCCAACAAGATGACATGGAAAGGTTTTACATTATGAACACACTGTTCAACCTGCCGGAGACCTACCTGTTGGCCTGCCTCGTAGACTTTTTTACTAAATGTCCCAGACACACCAGTTGTGATACAGGATTCAGAGATGGAGGCCTCTTCGTGTCCTCCCGGAGCATGTTCCAGGACGTGAGAGATGCCGTCGACTGGGTTCACTACCAGGGCTCTCTTAAGGAAAGGACAGTGGGAAATCTTGAGAAGTATGTCGTCAAAGATGGAAAGCTGCCTCTGCTTCTGAGCCGGCCGAAGGAAGTGGGGAAAGTATTTCTTGCCACCAACAGTGACTACAAATACACAGACAAAATTATGACTTACCTGTTTGATTTCCCACATTGCCCCAAGCCCGGGAGCTCCCATGGGCCATGGCAGTCCTACTCTGACTTGATCTTGGTGGATGCACATAAACCACGCTTTTTCGGAGAAGGCACAGTCCTGCGCCAGGTGGACACGAAAACCGCAGCATGGCATCGTCTACTCGGGAGGCTCTTCTGATACAATCTGTGATCTGTTGGGCGCCAAGGGCAAAGCCATTTTGTACCTCGGGGATCACATGGGGGGGGGACATTTTAAAATCCACGAAGCGGCCGGGCTGGCGGACGTGCCTGGTGATTCCAGAGCCTGCGCGGGAGCTGCACGTCTGGACCGACAAGAGCTCACTTTTCGAAGCGCTCCAGAGCTTGGATGTTGTCTTGGCTGAGCTCCACGAGCACTGGACGGCCGTCGCAACGAGCGCCCCGACGGCAGCTCCGGCCAGAGGCGGATTAAGAAAATGCCGGGCTCGGTGGCCCAGCCTGTCACCCCGCGCCTTGGGGAGACGGAGGTGAGCGAATCGCCTGAGCCCGCGGGTTCGAGACCCGCCGGGGCAGCGAGACCTCCTCTCTT
>NW_007026350.1:9272-101325 GCF_000164805.1 Carlito syrichta
GCGAGACCTCATCTCTACAATAAGTCAAAAACTAGCCGGGCGTGGTAGCGCACACCTGTAATTCCGGCTACTCGGAAGGCTGAGGCGGAAGGATCGCCGGAGCCCAGCGGGGCGAGGCTGCGGGGGCCGGGAGCGGCCGCTGCCCTCCCGTCTGGGCGACAGAGAGAGACTCCGACTCAAAACAAAAACGTGACGCAAGGCAGGGACACGTGCTCGGGGAGGAGGGGCAGCCGCCTCCGCAGCGCCCCCGGCGGACACTCTCGGCCAGTCGGGCGACGCGCCGGGCGGCCGCGGGACCCGTTCCGCTCCCTCCCCCGAGCCGCCCGCGCCCCGAGGCCTCACGAGCCCACGCTGGAGCGCGCACACGCAACCTCAGCGGGATCGAGTCTCCCCTCGCCACCCGGAGCCCCCGTCCGTGGACGGCCCAGACCCGACCGCGCGCGGCACCAGCTGACCCGGGCGGTCGGGGAGATGAAAGCCCCCAACCTCCTTCCGCGGGCCCCCCAGGAGCCACCCCCTGCCACGACGAGGATGACGACGAGGCGGAGGAGGGATGAGGAAGAAGCCGCAGCCCTGGGTACCGGGGAAGCAAGTCCGGGCAGGACTCGGGAGCCGAGCGTGTCCCTGCGAGGTGCTGCTGGGGCGGGAGGCTGCCCCAAAGGCGCGCCTGCCAAGGGCCGAGGACTTTGAAAGGCTCTAACCCTGGTGAAAAAAAAGAAATGCGTGCTACATTTGACTTCGTTTTTGTTACAGCCTGTCCGATTTCTCATTTGTAGTTTATGTTTTGATTGAATATGGTACGGAAATGTTGATATGGTCAGTGCGATCGTTTTTAGGTTTTATGATCTCGGAGAGGCCATCTCCATTCCGTACAAAATTGACATACTTTATGATACTATTTGGGGTACTATAAGCACACATCAGTATTTAGCTCTTCATCTAAGATCCATAAGGAGCTTTCGGGGTCAAAGGACTACGGCCCAATAGCTACTACTTAGGAAAAGCCTGTTTTACTTCCTATTTAAACAAAAACTGTCATTTCTTTTGAACCATACGTTGCCAAAAATCCAAAGACACAATTATATTCTATCTCAGAAAGTGCAGTAAGCTTACCCGAGAGCTTTGGACGGTTTGTATTATATCAAATCTAGCAGCACTGAACTCAATTTATTTTATTCTTGCCTGCTACAATTACCATTTTGTAAGAAAAACAATTACAATCAGGTTAATATTCGAAATATTTTTTTGCCTGATGATGCCTAGATATTGACAATGTCAAATAAGACATCAAAAGGCAAATGTATTGCATTGACATTCACAAAGGAGCCCTGAGAAGAAATATGCTAGACAACATTTGAAAAAAAGGCTGGAGCAAAATGCAGAAAGAGTTATTTCCATTCAGTGGAAGCTGAGATCTATATATGTATTCTAATTAGACATCTGCTCCATTCTCATTTTTTACATGCCTAAGAAATTATCAGGCCATAAACTTCCCCCAATATTACGGACGAGATAAACGCCTCCTGCCAGACAACTTTCTGTCCTCCATAAATTATAACAGCCAGGTCTTTGAATGTATTCCTGAGATCTTAAGAAAGTAAGTGAAATCTCTAAGGGCAAGAGAAAAAACAAACAAACAGTGAAGTTAAACTACAAAAGCATAGAGTTTGCATTTCCCTGAGCAAACAATAACATTAGGAGTGGGGGATTGTGGACACCTCCTCAACTCTTGGACTCCCATATTTGGCCAAGTCTCTTCAGGAGGGCAAAGTGGTCCCAGGACAGCAGTGAGCTCGGCTGGCTGAAGCAATCACTTGTCTATACACGCCATTCTGCTGCCTTTACTCCCTCTCTCACTGCCTCTGGCTTACCTTTCAGTCTTTTTTTTTTTTTCTTTTTTGCTCTTTTTAATGAAGATTGAGAAAGGGTTGTGGGTTGAGAAGGTTCTATTTGTGTCTTTTAAATTCAGTCTCCTCCTTTATCTTTCAAAATACAGTCTACTTTCTCGAAATTGTTTCACCAAAATAACACCATGTCTTCGGGACATACATACTTTTGAATCAGTTAAGTTCCTTGGATCTTTTTTTTTTTCTTTTTTCATCTGCTTTTAAAAATTCACTTTATACACTATTAACCATATGATTTCTGGGAGTCTCATCTAGCCTACATGCAGGAGCATATCACACAGAACATTTTTTGTTTAACAAGCCCAAGGTTGCACAGCTATTTAAGATCAGAAAATATGGCTGCAATATGGCTCCACTGAATTTACTTTTAAAACTGAACAAGTATTTATTGAGCACCTAAAGTAAAGTAACATTTTTTTAAAAACAGGAACATTCAGATGAAAACTGAAATGTCCAGTCATTAAAATTATGTCTTTCCAAACTAAAACATCTGGATGGCTGACATTGATTTTCAATGTTGTTCTGAATGTTTAGTATTGCCTGGAAGTAGCCACCTTTCATATTTGCATTTACTTTATATTTTCCGCAAGAGAAAGCCAGGGAGTAGTCTATAATTCAGTTTGTAGAAGTTCTTTACTCAAATTCTGCTTAACTGAACTAATCAAAAATTTTCTTTCCTGTTTAAAACTCATCAGTGTCAGCTGCATTAATAGGCACACGCTGATGTGTACTGGTCGTTTCACCCCACCCATCGAGTTGTGCTAAGCAAGAATAAGTTGTGTTTATGCCACCATATTCATTGTATAATTGGCACATAGTTTGATTAAATGTTATGTAAACTGAAGAAATATGAGTGTGAAAAGAGGATTGTTATTGTCTCAACAACTCATTGACTACTTTGGAAAATCAATCATATCTCACATATAATTATTCTTTGAACAAGTAATAGGGAAGACAACTTTGGGGACAAAAATCATACAAGTCTGGGAAAATTTTGCTTTCAAAATGCATTGCAATGGAGTCAAATCCTTACTTGACTTATAAGGAAGCAGACACAGGAGATGGCAAATGCTGTCTGATAGGTAGGACTCATGGAAGAAACTGAAGAGAGAACTCCAGACAGCCAGACCCACGTGCTATTTCCCACTGGCCCTGGAAGAAACTGGTAACCGTTTCACCACCCCTCTGTCAGTAACCATAAGCTAAGACTGATTTGCCATCCTGAAGCCATGTTACCTGCTAGAGGGCAATGGCATGCCATCCCTAACACAGGGGGAGGAGACAAGAAATAAGATGAATTACATTGTTTTATTTTTCTTTTTTGAGAACCTGCCAAGTGCCAGACACTGCCAAATTTTTTGTGTCTCCAATCCCATTTAATCTTACAATTATGCTAGCATAGGAGTAGTGTTCTTGTTTTACTGATGATCTTTTTTTAATGCCAAGAGAAGACATGTAACATAGTCAGTGACCCCTAGCTAAGAAGGAGCAGGTCTGGAATTCAGCCTATGTATTCCCGTCTCGAGTCTGACTCTCTTTCCCTCCATTTCCTTAATAGTCAAATGCTAACTCTTATTATAAAATACCAATTCAGAACAAATTTAATCAACCCTTGAATGAGGTATAATGAATTTTAGATTCATCTATTAATTAATAAAAAAGTGTTTATAAATCAATTCAAAGAAATACTTTCCCATAGCATGCAGCTTCAAAATATATTTTCATCTGCAAAATTCACAGGAGTAATCTTACATATATACGTGATATACTTTTAAAGTTTCTAAAGTAAAAATTCTAAATAATGTAAACAACACAATGATTTTGAAGGCTAAAACCTTTCCCAGTGGGCCATTCCAATAAAAAGACAGTTTTTAAATAATCGTCTGCTATAGTACTGAATGCACAACCTTATTATATTTCCTGAGACTTTGTCCTCAAAAAAAAAGTATACATTTAAGAGGGATTTCAAAATAACTTCTCCATCTGACTAAAGAAACACCTGCTTTAGGACTTACATCTTGTCACTAGTTAAACTTGTCAACACTGATCTTCACTTTCCCCACTGGACTTGGTTCTTGCTACTCCCTGCTTGGACATGATTTTCCTTCTGTACTAACAAGGATTGGTTCATCCACTCATGCACTCATCCATCCACTCACTCACTTGTTCATTCAGCAAAACATTCGTTCAGCAAATATTTATTCTTCCTGTGTGTCTATCATGTTGTAGACATGGAGGATGCAATGATAAGGAAATCCTTCCCTTCATGGAACTTGACTTCTAATAAGGGAAATTAGCATTCATTCAGTAAAAAATATATAAATAACCCATGTTCAGAGTGTTCCAGAAATGCTAGTGCTCATCAATACCCATGTTTCACCTCTTCTTGGGCACAGTACTTGTCTGTATTTTCCAACCTCCTTGACACTGCAAGGCAAGGAGTAGGGATCATCAATTGCAAACTGACCAGCAGATTTGGGATACAATAAATTTAAATTATTTTCAAGCCTGGCATCCAAAACCATTCAGTGATCCATCCTGCCAATACCTCTTCTTCCTCATCTCCTGATTGGATACCGGGATCCAGGGAAGGCTTCCTAGAGGATGATGAAACCTCGAGGTAGAAAGAACCCAGGTCCCTAAAACACATGGAAGGCCATGTGCCGTTGGAGACTGGAATCCAGGGAAGGCTTGAAACCACCAGGTAGAAAGAACCCAGGTCCCTAAAACACACGGAAGGCCATGTACCAAACAACTGCAACATGAATGAGACATAAATTAGACATAAACATGTGTCTGTTAATCCAGTAAGATTTTGAACTTTTGTTTTCTCACAACACTATCCATGGCCTGATGTCTCATTTTCTTAGCCTTTTCGTATGGCAGCACCTTCCTTTGGTGATAGTTGCTACATATGTCAGGGTAATACAAAAGGCCAATGATAGGAAATCTAAGATACATGATGGCAAAACATTTGATAAATGTTTGCTGGGAGAACTTGGAAGGCACATGACATGCCTCCTAAGTATATAGAGCTACTTGAAAAGACTGAAAAACCAAACCTTAGTAGGGTGTGGTTACTGGTTTCATTTGGCAAAATCTTGTTAAGAGAGACAGAGAGAGAGAGAGAAAATTGACTACTGTGTAATTAGAGATGTGAAGGAATGTAGAGAATTCATTGAGGTCTCTGTATCACCCCCGTTGTTATCAGTGAGATTGGAATGTAGTAGCTTCTCCTACCGTCAGTGCTGGCCTACAGAGGATAGCCATCACTTAACTTCCTAATGATGCTGGTACCCCTCTCACCAGACCATTCCTTAACTCTTTAGTGAATGATATGATATTTCTTCGGGACCATGCTATGACATATAATCATCTGGCATGCTTTCTGGATTCATGTAGTTATTTCCATGCTGGGAACCCCACTTCTAAAATCCTTCATTTCCTAAGTCTACCATCTACTGTGAAAAGTCTAGTCATCACTTTTATCGTGTTTCAAGGAGTATCTTGTACTTCAAGTTCTCGTTTTCCCTTTCATATCTGTCATCTGTCTCCAATTTAACCACGCTATCTGTCTTAAGTTCCTTCAGACCAGGTTCGATTGTGAGTTTGTGATATCTGCAGGCACCTGGGGCTCAAGCTTGCTGCATGCTTTGGGTTGTCTTTGAAAATATTCCTTAGTAATGTCCCACCCAAGAGTGAAGAAGAAGGGTACTTATGCTCTACCTCCTTCCCATCATAGGTTGTAAGACCTACTCCTAGAGGGGTAATTCACCAGCATTTTCTATCTACTCTGTTTCTACAGTCAGAGAAAACCCTCAGAGAGAGCTGCAGGGTCTTGCAGGAAGAAAGCATCATGTGTAAGGGAATGGTGGTGCTGATGAGATAGGAGTAGGCACTGACAGAGTCTGCTATAATCTAACCCATGTACCGTTCAGACTCACTTACAATGATACCAGAGGGAAAGATATTCTAGAAGGGAAGTAAGAGGCATAAAGGCCCTGAATAAGATCTTGCCCACTATATTTGCTTCTTTCTCACTGGTTAGGTGCCAGCAACTTTTCCACATTCATTCATCATCCCAGGCTGAACCATTTCTAGGATTTCCTTGTCTATTACCATGTAGGGGCTGACATTTTATAAAGATAATAATACTATGCTGCTGAGACAGGCCATTGTCTCTGTTTTGACGAAAGGAAAAGGAAAAGTATGATATGGGAAGAAAACATAAAAATCTGATGAGTCTGCTGATTCTGCAGAAGCAGCCTGCAACTTTCATGGAAATGTTCTACCCATGTCTAGAGAGTTTTAAGAACCCTCAGTTGAATTCCATGTTGAACCTCAATCTCTTTATTATTAATGTCATGTTGACTTTGAATTTCTATAGTTTTCTCATTAAATGCTATTGCAGTCTTTCAGAGACATCAAAGATAGAAAACTGCCAGAAGCTTCAGCCAGGACCTGCGATTGACATTTCAATGACTCAATCTGATGCTGTCAACTCTAAAGGGAACGCTGTACGTCGTGATCATTTAGAGACATTAAGTTAATACCAATTTCAGGTTCTTTCTCTTCTTCCAACTCTTAAATGCTATTTTCCTAAGTATTCTAGACCTCTACAGATATGTTGGCTCCGGGCAGGCTCATCTGTACCCACAACTTCAGCTATGCTCTGCATGTGAATGGTCTCCAGATGACTAATCTCTGCTTCCACCTCTTTCATGTCCCCCAGATCAGTAAAGCCACCTCCAGATAGATGCTTCCCAGCCATCTCAAATTAATCCTTGCAAAGTGAAATGACTCATCTTTTCAAGTACCCTTCTATGACTTTTTAAACAAATTTTTATGATTATCAAAGCTTTTATGACAAAGAAAAAGAAAAGATAGAAAAATAGAAAAATGTGTCAAGGAGAATGAGAACACCGCATACAATATCATAGCTCACAGAGAATGTTGCTTTGGGCTTTCAAAAGTCAATAAGCAAACCCAAGCTGAGAATTAATGGAAGGATATATTCAGAAATTAGAGTCTGGAGATCAAAGTGTGTCTTTTGTTACTGATTTAAAATTTAAAGCTAGATTAGAGGACATTGCTTAGATCTTCAACAAAACAAGAATGCTAACATTTCTCTGAATAGAAATTACTCTCCTAGCCTGTCTCTTCATCCTTAACTTTTCTTGCACCAAAACAAACAAAATACCTTGAATCTGATTGATGAGCCTGGAAAAAGAATATGGAACACTCAGCAAATCCTTCCCTCCCCTTTTGGGATCTGCTGTCTCTATAGAGAGAACAATCTGGTCCACTCTCCATGTATTAATTCCATCGAGTTGGCTTGCTGGGCTGTGAGTTAACTGAGGAGTAATAATAGTTCACTGCTAACCTGTGCCTTAACATACTGGCTTGCCACTGGAAAATCCAGTTGCTAGCTATGGAAAATTGGGGAAGCAAATTAGCAGTCCTGCTTCCATCTTCAGAAGATGATTTTCCTAATTCGTTAATTACTCCAGGGCTACTCATAGTCATTTAGATGACACTATATCCCTCCAGCCCTAATGAATGTTCTGAAATTAGTTAGTATGCTATTTAAGAAGACTGTTCTCAGACTAAAAGATCAGTCTTTATTTTTCATTCCAAATTTTCTTGTCAAAGAATTATCTAAGTTTCTGCAGAGATTAATTGACAACAGCAAGATACTTTAATAATAAAATTGTATAATGCCAATAATAAGATACCCAATTTTAATTTAAACTCTTTTCCATTATAAAGCTCTCAGAGAAGAATTGAAATCCAAAAATTAAACCTACTTAAGTTATGAGCTAAAGAAGTTAGCACCCAAAATTAGATTATCTTACCTGATAAGTTAAAGACCAGAGAATTAAAGTAAAATATAATTGTTTAACAAGCTGGAAAATATTAAATAAAAAATATTTAGATTACTTATCAGTGTTTTCAATCCAAGAGGATTGATAAATGGTATTAAACTCTTCTTTGCAGAATTTTAGCTGATGAATATAAAACATGAGGGGGACCCAAAACAAACCAGAATCTATTTATAAAAAAATTATGTCTTTATTCTTACATGTTTAAACTTCAGTCACCTTCAAAGTACTCTCCGTTTGATGCATACTCTACCGAGATGCTTTTTCCACTGCTCAAAACAGTTTTTTGAACTTGTCAATTTTGATACCTTTTAGTGCTTCTACCATTTTTTTGTTTGTTTGTTTCACCTCTTCCACATGGCAAAACATTTCTCTTTGAGAACTTTTTTCATCTGGGGAAACAAAAAGTCAGGGCAAGTTTGAGTGAACAGGGAAGTTGGGACGCAGGGGTTGTGCCACTCTTGGTCAAAAACTGCTGCCCACTTAGTGCAGTGAGGGCAGCTGTGCTCGTAACTCACCCATCGTGAAATGGGCAAACACGTTGAAAGAATCTCCAAAATTCACTGAAGCCAAACGCAGCCTCTCACCACAACACTAGCTGGTCCAATGATGCTGGAGGAAGCCCGTACTACAAGGGGCCTACCCTCCAAAAAATAATTCTGGGGGTTTTGGGGGGTACCCCCTCAGATATGCTAGACTTAGCAGAATAAAAAAGATTACCATTTCACAACTCCCAATAAAATAATTCAGGTCATGATCAATAATGGATCCAACCAATTGAGACCTGGCAAGTAAGTCTACTAACTATGAATGACCATGAGGCTCTGTAGGAATAAACAACCCCAAAATCTCAGTGGCTTAAAAGAAGTAAGTTTTATTTCTCACTCGTGTCTCATATCCAATGCTAGTTAACAAAAAGATCCTCCTATTAGAGTGACTTAGGGACCCAACTTGGATCATTCTCTCTTGATTCTGAGGCAAAAAAGATCCTAAAATGGTTTACTTACTGGCTGCTAAAAGCTCCCTCCTGGAGCCGGGCTCGGTGGCTCAGCCTGTAATCCCACGCCTTTGGGAGGCTGAGGTGAGTGGATTGCCTGAGCCCGCGGGTTCGAGACCCACCTGGGCAGCGAGACCTCATCTCTACAATAAATTTTAAAAAATCAGCCGGGCGTGGTAGTGCATGCCTGTAATTCCAGCTATTTGGAAGGCTGAGGCGGAAGGATCGCCAAAGCCCAGCAGGTCGAGGCTGCGGTGGCCGGGAGCGGCCACTGCACTCCAGTCTGGGCGACAGAGTGAGACTCCAACTCAAAAAAAAAAAAAGCTCCCGCCTGTAAATGCCATAGGCCATCGGTAACTCAATTCACATGATTATATCTAATTTCAGGGGAATTTGGAGGCTCAATTCTACTTGAGGACAGAAGGAGGAAAAATGGAATATTTATTAAGAACATTAATGAAGACATGTTCAAAAGGAAAGATTAAGCAGTCAGCACTCTACCCTACTGACCATGAATAGAAAATACAGACCCTGTGGACCCCTGACACAATGTAGTGAGGGGACACAACACCTATAAAGTACCCTTGAAAAGTCAAACAGCAGACAAAGGACTCTTAATGTAAACAAGCCCCTAATGCTCTCCATCAACAGAAAGAAGGAAAAAAAAAGAAAGAGGAAAACAAATTAAATGACCAGACTAGGAAATATCAAGACAAACCTAGAATCTGAGACATGTCACAAAACAACAAAC
This sequence comes from Carlito syrichta, assembly GCF_000164805.1. NCBI lineage: Eukaryota > Metazoa > Chordata > Mammalia > Primates > Tarsiidae > Carlito > Carlito syrichta. Next base: position 18,810 of record NW_007026350.1, read on the forward strand.
ATCATTTCTTTAATGGGTCAATAGCATTTCTCTAGATTAAAAGAGGTTGGAGAAACAGAAAAAGCAACTGTAATGTGTGATCCCTGTTTAGATCCTAGTTTAAACAACCACCTGTTTTAAAAAAAAAATGTCATGGGGAAATTCAAACTTAGAAAGGATATTGGATGATACCCAGGAATTATTAATTTTGTCAATTCTGCTAAGATGGTTGTTACATAAGAACATTTTATATTTTTAGAGATGCATTCTATGGCTTGTAGGAAATGAAGTGACGGCTCAGATTTCCTTCAACAATGCTTCAGCAAAAAATAAAAAGAGGATACATGAAATAAATGTGGCAAAATCTTGATCACTGTCTCAGTCAGGGTCCAATCAGGAAAACAGAAACGACTCCAGATATTTAAACAGGAGAAATGTAATACCAAAAAAAAAAGTAAAAAAACATAAGATGGTCAAAGAACAGAGAAGCTAAACACAGAACGATGAATTTTGCCATCGCAAAAAGTTGCTACCACCATCCGGCTTGGAAGGGAACAGTGGAGAAAGCCATGACGGAGCTAGGGTCACCACAGCAGGGCTGCTCCACACCTGGCCCTGAAGAAGGCATGTCTGACGAGAGCAGGATGTTCAGAGAACACGCAGTGGTCACCCAAGATCTCCCTATCTCCAATCCTCCACCAGGTCTGTCTTTCGCTGCTACCCCCTGAAGCCAGAAAGCAAGGAACCATGGGAAATATAGTTCCACGTTCATGGCATGGGGGAAAGAAGGAATCCATCTATGGGGTACGTTTAAAGCAAGATTTTTAAATTCATTTCTTGTGAAAATGTCTACGCTTCTGATGTGTGCAGCCTCGGCCAGGGCATTCTCAAAGCTCACCTCCCCTGTGCCCAATTTTAAAGGGTCCAAGATGTTAGTAGCGCATCCTGGGTTATCACGCAGTGTTCTCACACCCACCCCATGGAGGAAATGTGGAATCCCAGCCCCTCGTGCAGTTATTCCAGACAAAATTATGTTCTCAAAACCAGCTCCTGGTGATGCCATAATTTGTAGCAGAAACCCAGTCCTAGAGTGGAAACCGTGGACAAGGATGTTCTCTCCTTTTAACCTTGCCACTATGAAATCTTGATTCCATGACTTGGGAACAGAAAATTCACCCATTGATTTAAAGGGTCAATCTTGGCATTGTGCATGCACCACACCAAGAGAGAGGGTCTACTTTGTCCACCTTGTCTCTCTCTTGGAGAATGCATGGCATGGAGACAGTCTTCACTTCTTGATACAGTTAGAGACTTGCCTTGAGTAGACCCAATGATCTCACTTGAAGTGATTTTTCAGTTCCATTCTGCACATTCAAAACTCTTTCCTCGTCCCTGAGATTCCAGAAATAAAGGAATCAAATGAGAACTGGGAACTCAGTGGCAGGTTCTGTCTGGTGGCAGAGACTCAAGTATCCTATTGAGAAAAGAAAAATATTTTATCTGAGGAACGTTTGAGTTCTTTTAAACGATCAGGCCCAGAGAGACGTTAAAATGAGACAACAATCACTTTCTACTTCCTTTTTTGAGATAACTATCCCTCTCTTGAAACTGCTTGCTATTGCCATAAGTAGTTATAAATTAACCAACCCAATGATGCCACATCAGACACTATAACCTATACCCTACGGCTTAACAATGGATAGCCAATCACTAAGCACTGTTATTTCTGTAAACCAATGAGAATTCCTAACAAGCAACTTTGTATCAACCCCCTTTCCATCCCCCTTACCTGCCTTTACAAATCCACATACATTCTGCCCATAGAAGCCAGACTGGGTTTTTTAAAAGTGGTACATATACACAATGGAATATTATGCAGTCATAAAGAAGGACAAACATATGGACTTTGCAGCCACTTGGATGGATTTAGAGTCTATAATATTCAGTGATCTATCACAGAAACAAAGAACAGAGTACCATATGTTCTCACTCATAAGCAGACCTTGAACAATGATCATAATACTACAAGAAAGGGATTGGCAGTAGTGGGAAACTGCCAGGGGAGTAGGGTGGCATTGGCAGTTGAGGAAAATTGCCAGGAGATGGAGGGGCACACCTCATCAACAAGGGTACCTGCATAATTAACGTTGGTATACCTAACCCTGAATTGTACCCCGCATCTTTAAAATAAAAATAAATAAAAAAACAAATCCACATACAACTGCCACTTATCAGAGTGTATCTTCGGGGCAACCTGAATGCTTGTCCCCAGGTTGCAATACTCAAGCTTGGCCCAAATAAACTTCCTACTTATACTAATGCTGCCCCGGTTTCCACCTTTAAGGTTGACCCAGTGAGTAGGCATTTTTCCCTCCTGTGCCACCAGGTCTGGTGAGACACTAATGAGGACTGGGAAACCCTGTTACTAGGGAAATCGGATCCTCATCCTCACATATGTTTTGACTGGAAAAATCACCCTTGTTCTGCAAATTCCTACAAGTGATACCACCTTTAGGGCCCGGGGAGAATGAATACTTCTGTGTGTGCTTCTGTCTTTTTCCTGAGCCGCCGAATGTTCCAGGCCAGCAGCTCTTCTTTCTGCTGTGATCACTGAGGACAGCACAGCGGAGTTTGTAGCAGTTTGACTTTTCTTCTTGTACATCTGGGGCTAGCACCATGAGTGTCGTCTTTGCTTTTCCTTTATTTTTGTTTAACCAAACTTCTGTTTTTCAAAAATAGTCCTTTACATTTTGCTTTTCAGGGTGAAAGAAGAAATAAATAGATTCAGATTCTGCCTGATTTAGCCTTCTAATCTGAATAATAAATGCACCCAACCAATCAACATGTAATCCTAGCCTAGCCTCGAGCTATTATTAAATGCCCCTTTCAATCCAACTCACCTTGACTCTGCCTCTCTGTAAAGTTCTCATAGTATAAATGTCTCAAGAATGTGCCCTGAGGAAAGCTGGAATGGATGCATCTCCACCTATAACGAATGGGCCTCTTCGAAATCCACCAGGACTGCTTGGGTGTTTTTCTCCCATCTTCCCGATCACCTCCTCTCCATTTCTACACCTACAATCACTTTGTATAGCTAACCAAAGTTGACAGGGGTGATTGTACAATTTCTCTTCTTCTAGACTCTCTGCTTACAGCTGTGAGTGGCCAAATCTTGGTGGATTTCTAGACTCCAACCCACTCTGGGACAGTCATTCCAGTCAGCACATGATAATTATGCCCTGCTTTGTCGGGTGGATCTTTTTGGCCACTCCATCAAAAACTCAAATATCTTTCCAATTTCTAATCCCCTCTTGAAAAGCAGTTACGCAGAGTAAGTCTTTTCCTTTTTTAACCTATCTGATTTTATCTTCAAGTTCCTTTTGTGTGTGCGTATGAGTCGGAGTCTTACTCTATCACCAGACTAGAGTGCAGTGGCACACTCACAGCCACCACAGCCTCAACCTGCTGGGCTCAGGTGATCCTTCTGCCTCAGTCTTCCAAGTAGCTGGAACTACAGGCGCACACTACAACGCCTGGCTTATTTTTTTTATTTATTGTAGAGACAGGGTCTTACCAAGTTGCCCAGGCTGGTCTCAAACCCCTGAGCTCAGGCAATGCTCTCACCTTGGCCTCCCAAAGTGCTGGGATTACAGGCTGAGCCATCACACCCAGACTTATCTTCAAGTTGTTTCTCCTTCATATATATATATTGCTTCTGTCCTCTAAGGTTTAACCTTTATTCTAAGGAAATACTGTATTTCTCCAAATTTAACCAAGCTGTCTGCCTTGGGTTCCCTCAGAAGCAGACCCTGAGAAGAGGCAAGCACTGTTGATTTGGCAGGTGGTCCCAGGACGCACAGTAGGGGAGTGGGGAACAAGATGGGGACAGCCAACGCAGGGTTCAGTAATAAGCAGGTGGGCTCTGTGGGTACCTGGAGCTCAACTCAATCTGTTGGGTACTTTGGATGGTCTTTGTAAATAGGCCTCATGGTGCCCTGCCCAAGGGTGAGGAAGATGGGTGTGGAACCCTCTAACGCCTGTCCATTGTGGGCTCAGAGCTGCTCCACCTTCCCTGTGGTCACTGTTCCCATCTCCTTCAGACTCTACAGATGCCACACAAGCCAGTGCATCACCCTCCGCTGTACGCCTTCCCCGTTCTTCCACTTGAGTAAGAGTGATGCTACATCGTCCCAGGTGTTTTCCCCACCCCACTGACCGCCAGCGATGAGGTCCTTCTTGCCTTTTGGTTGGTGGTTGCTTCAATTCCAGAATCCCAACTGTTTTCAGCTGGGCCACTCCTGAAATAAGACTTGATGTAAGAATTTGAGTGAAGGCGTTTTATTTGGGAAGTGATCCCAGGAATCACTAATGATGGAGTGAGGAAGTGAGACGAGGAAAGTATCGAAGCCAATGAAGAGTGTGTGAGTGAGGGAGTTCCTGATGTGGGCTCCATCCCGCGGGGACATCTTGGAGTCTGTGCTATTTCAAGGGGAAGGAAGATGGTGGTTTAGCCACCAATTCCTGTCTGTCCTCTGTTGAAGACTGCCTCGGGGGTGTCATTTCCTGGATAATTCCGTCTTTTTCTGGGTAAGAGTTAAGCATGTGTCTGTCCATTTGGGCTGCTATAACAAAATACCATAAGCTAAACAAGAGAAATTTAATTTTCACAGACCAGGGAGCTGGGAAGACCAAAATCAAAGCACCGACAGATTCAGGATCTGGTGAGGCCCACTTCCTGATTCAGAGAGAGTTATCTTCTCAGCCTCACACAGCAGAAGGAGTAAGAGGACTCTCTGAGGTCTCTCTTCTAAGGGCACTAATGCCATTCACGAGGGCTCTGCCCTCCTGACTTAAACCTACCAAAGACTCCTCCAATCACCATCACGCTGGAGATTAGATTTCAACATATGGATCTGGGGACCACAATCAGCATGCAGCCTGCATCTACAAAGTGCTGGGGATACAAGTGTGAGCCACAACACGTGACCGGAGAACAGGTCTCAGAGAGAGCATTGCAGGGGCCGACAGTGAAAAGCTGAAAGTGTGTAGAGGGATGGGTGGTCTTTAAAAGATAAGGGGGCACCCATGTATGTTATACAGCCTTTTCAAGTTTTGTTTCTGTGTTTCCACCCTTACCTTTGTGATAACAAAGCTGAAACACATTTTTCAATTCAATCTGGTTCTTCTTTAGTCCTTAATAGACAAAGCTGATTCCTGGAGATGGACTATTCCAGGCAGAGGCCTTTTTGAATTGGCGGTTTCGACTCTGAGTTTTCAACTGTTTTGTTTTATTATTTCTCAACCAAAAAGTTGGCATGTTTTCTCTTGAATAATGCCCTCATTCTTTTTCATCTGTGTGTTAATAAAGTGCACGTCTTTCCTCTGGGCAAAGCCACAGCTTGGATCTTTGAAATCTAAAGTCATGATGACAGATAATGTAATTATGTCTAGTCAGCTCCTGGAAGCCAAATAGGTGGGAGGGACTCTTGGACTTGTTAGTAAGCCCCTCCAGATCCATCCTGTTCTTGGATGCAGGTAATAACATTGGAGCAAGCTAGGCTAGCACTGACCACCTAGGCCTAGTACCGGCACTTTAAACAAGAGTGCTCTAAGATTCTTGTATGCAGTACGCATGTCTGTTTCAAGTTAAATTTCTTGATGTAGAACTTTTGCATCAAAGGCACAATGCTTTTTAAAAATTGCCTAAATGCCTTTAAGAAAAGTTAATCAATTTGAACTTCAACCAATACTATATAAAAGGGGCAGTTTCTATGAACCGTCTCCAATCCTATTATAGTTTCCTCTGTACTTTTGACAAGATAGAACATGACATCCCATCTCACTGAAACTTTTTTCTAGAGATTTTGTGAAGTTTTATAGCCCTATGGCCTATTTGCATTGTGTACGTGAATTTGTGAGAAGTCTTTATACATTATATATTGACTATCATATTTTAAATCTTTGCTAATATTTTTCATTTGCCTTTTAAATTTCCTTATATTGTGGTGTACCCAAGATATATGATAATAATCAAATCTATTCATTTTAAAATAATTTTTCAGGCCAGGAGCAATGGCTCACACCTGTATTCCCTCCTGTATTTGGGAGGCTGAGGCAGGAAGACCACTTGAGGTCAGGAGTTTGAGACAAACCTGGGTAATAAAAGGAGATTCTGGCTCTACAAAAAATAATAATAATTAGCCAGGCATAGTGGCTACATGCCTGTAGTCCCAGCTACAGGAGAGTGAGACAGGAGGACAGCTGGAGTCCAGGAGTTCAAGGCTGAAGTGAGCGATGACTGTCCCACTACACTCCAACCGGGGCAACAGAGCAAGACCCAGTTTCTGAAATAATAATAACAACAATAATAATAATTTTTCAAATTATTTGGTGCTTGAACTTTTTTTGTTTTATATTGCTTTAAATTTAAATTGCTTTGAATTCATCTCTATATCAGAAATCTATACTTAGGCTTTCTTCTAAATTGTCATACCTTTTTTAACGTTTAAAATGTTAATATACATGGAATTTATTTTACTATATTATATGTTCTTTTTTCATGCTATCATTCAATTGTCTCTAAAACATTCACTGACTCCCTCTTTTCCCCGGTTGCTGCAATGTATTTTTTTAATAAAGCCAAGCGTGTTCACACAAGGATACCTTTGAAGTTTCCTGTCCCGTCCTTTTCTAAATCCTTAGGCTAATATCACATTGTTTTGTCAAATATCTGATGTGTCAAATACCCCTACACCCAAATCCACTTGCAAAATTTCATTAGCTACACTTATTTGCTTATTCTTCAAATGAACTTCAACATTTTATTAGCTATTCTTGTTTATTCTTCAGGAGAACTTAAAAATCACTAAGAAGTTTTAAAATCATTCCAGAATCTAATGGGATTTTTGTAGGTATTTGACTATAAATTAGTTCAGAAACTGATTTTAAATAATATATATCCTGTTCTTTCAGGAATGTGGTAGGTAGCATAATTTTGTCAATTTTACTTTTTATGTCCTATAGTAGTTGACTTTTTTCAAATAGGTCTTGCTTATATATTAAGGAATATATTATAGATAGCCAACGTACAAAAGGTGTATATAAATAAACCCACACACATTACACAATATACATACCCCTACACAATGATAAAAATTTGCCCTAGCACCTAAACCGTAATTCCTTGCTAGCCATTGCAATATATTTCTTTGTAACTGGTTTCAATAGTCGGGGTCTTGGCAGAAAACAGATGAGACCCTCAAAGGGATAATTGGTAAGAATTCACAAAAATCTAGACAGAGGCATGAGCAGAATTAGGGATCCCGCAAGAGGCAATGAAGAGCCAGGGACTGGCAACAATGGGAAGCCATGACCTTGACTCTCTGGAAGGTCATAGCTGGAAGGGGAATCGAAGGGTGTTGCGCCATTTCCAGAACCCAGAAAGAGCCATAGCTAAGGAAGAAGACAGCTTGAACAAGTGCTTAGCCTGACGGACCGGAAACAGCAAATAAATGCCACGAGTCCTATCTGTTTCTACACTTTGCTCTCCAGCTGGTGCCTCCCATTTACCAAATCCCAACCAACAGAGAAAAGTAGAGAAAGCCAGGCAATAGAGGAGGGGGATCCAGAAAAAATGGGCTTATCTTTTGGAAGGTGGGTCCATGTAGTACAAGCTTCCCCCACTAGGCAAGTGTTCTAGAACCTGTCGACATCAGTGGATCAGCCAGTGTAGCTGTGAGAGGGTGTTTGGCTTCAGTGAATTTTTGGGGAGATTCTTTCAACGTGTTTGCCCCTTTCATGGTGGGTGATTTATGAGCATACCTGCCCACACCGCACTGAGTTCAGCAGTTTTTGACCAAAACAGCATGACCCTGTGCCCTACGCTCCCTATTCACCTGATCTCAACCCGAGCAACTTTTTTTTCCATTTCCCCAATGAAAGAAGTCCCCAAAGGGAAATGTTTTGCCAGTGTGGAAGAAGTGAATCAAAACACGGCAGAAGCACTAAAATGCATCAAAATGGACGAGTTCAAAAACAGTTTTGAGCAGTGGGAAAAGTGTCTCAACAGACGTGTTACATCAACCATAGAGTATTTTGAAGGTGACTGAAGTTTAAACGTATAAGAATAAATACACGATTTTTAAATAAATAATTTCCAGGTTTGGGAGGCTCCCTTAGCAGGTAGAAAAGTGCAGGAAAGAACAAAGAGGAGCTGTCAAAAGCCAAATAGATGAGGGGATGGACAAAGCATGGTTTTTTTCAATAGAATAGAAACCTAAGTATTTGTTAAAAGAAAAAAGGACTTATGCAGTTGACAAGAAGAAATATTGACAATACTGGGTGAATAAAAACAGGCTAAAAAGCACAAGTTCCATATGATTCAATCTATGTAGATTTTGGAGACACAGAAAGCAAAGTGTATTTTTATGCACAAATCTACTTACCAAAAGGTAAAAAACACAGAAAGGAAAAACATATGCTAATTTTAGGTCAGTGATTACCTCTGGGAATAGAGACAGTGAACACGTTGGAAATGAGAAGGCTTCCATTTCTATTTTGTTTCATTAAATTTTAAAAAAGAGCCCGGCACGGTGGCTCGTGCCTGTAATCTCAGCACTTTGGAAGGCGGAGGCAAGAGAATTGTCTGAGTCCAAGGGTCCAAGACCAACCTGGGTAACATGGCAAGCCCTCTTTACAATACATCAAAAAATTAGCCGGGCGTGGTGGCGCACACCTGCGGTTCCAACTACTTGGAAGGCTGAGGTGGAAGGATTGCTTGAGCCCAGCATGCCGAGGCTGCAGTAGCTGTGATCATACCACTGCGCTCCAGCCTGGGTGACAGAGTGAGACTCCAACTCAAAATAATAAAAAACAAATAAATAAATTTTTTAAAAGACTGAATGCCATTCTAAACTCTAGGTGGTGAGTACACAGCTTCTGTTATGCTTTACTTTTCTGTATATTAACTTTTTCCTGTAAGCTTTTCAGTCTTTTGAAATATTTCATAATTGACTATAAAATAAAAAGCTAGTGTGAGAAGAAAAGAGGGAAAGAATAATCTGACCCATTTGAGAAGGCAGCTGCCATGTTTTCTCACGGATGTCTCTGAGTCAGGACACACAAATTGGAAGGGCAGAAGATGTCTCCTGCAACCATTCTCCCAGCAGCCTCTGCTCCAGAAGACACATCTGTGTGTATCTTTCTCAGTCTGGGGCCATCTTAGTCCATGGGAGATTCTGGCATTGGGTTTTCTCCAAGCCTTAATTTGAAGTGGTGTTGCCTGCTTTCCTCCTTTACGGTGACTTGATAGGTATTTTGTTAAGGGAATCTGAGATAACCTACAGTAGCTGCTAGTATCCAGCCATCTGGATAAACTAGAGCTCACAATAAAGAATCAGCTTAAATTAAGCCGTTTGTGTTAAGGCTCTCAAGACACTGTATTGTAATCTATCTGTTTTCTATTCTGTTGCCTATAAGCCTATCCATTCCTCTGGGGCAGAAAACGTTTTTTTCTTATTTATGGCTGGGTCTTCAGCCCCTAGCAGTGTCTGACATCAGTCAAAGCAAACACTTGTGTTCAAGATGTGAAAATGTAGAACTGCAGAGAATCCAGCAGTAAGAGGAACAAAATCAAAAGAGACTATAGGAAAAGAATTTTGAGAAAAACTGGGGCTTCTAATAAAACACATTTATTGCCAATTCAGGCAGTTTTGACAATACATTTGTTTTTTATATGAATTCATTATAAGCAACAATTATCATTCTATAATATATGAATGGATGGACTTTATAATATATGATATGTTTTAGACAGAGTATACTATGTCCATTGACCTAATCTTTCCTGCTGAAGGCCTCATAGCTATGACCTTTTTTTTTTTGCTTCTAATTTGTTTCCTTTTCTTTACTTTTTCAAACTTCAAACTTACAGAAAAGCTGATAGAACAATACATTGAGCACCTGTATAACTTTCACCTAAAGGCTCTGTATAGCCATTTTCCCCTCTCCAGGATTCAATCAAGGGATTATACATGGCATTTGGCTGTCATGGTCCTCTAGCCTTTCATTGAGAAGTTATTCCCTTCACAACTCACATACTTCCGCCCCCTTCATGACATTCGCATTTTTGAAGAGGCCAGGTAATTTGTCTCGTAAAATGTATCTCAGTCTGGATTTTTCTGATGCCTTCCTCACATTTAGATGCAGGTTAAGTATGTTTGGCAAAAAAAAAAAAAAAGCTACCTAGTTGATTTTGTATGTCTGCTAAGACGTGTATATCACACAGTATACGATGTCAGTTTATTCCAACATTAATGACGCTAAAGCTGATCACTCAGTTAAGGTAGTGACACCAATCGCTCCAGGAAAGGCACTACTTTCTCTTCTTAATTAAATAATCTGTGGAGTGATGTTTTGAGAGTCTGAATCTCCTGTTAACCCAAGAAATTTAGTGACCAATGACGCATCTTGCTTGGATCAATGACTGCCTATGTGTTGCAAAATAATGATTTTTCTAATTCTATTATACATTCTATATTTCTTAGCTGACATCCTTCTGTAAAGAAGACTTTTCCCTCCAAGCACACACCTTTATTGTGTAGCTGTGTACTCACAGATTTTACTTCAGCCTTCAGTGTCTTTTGACTCATGGCCAGTATTTTGATTTTGATGCAGGAATTGTCTCACGTTTAGCCAGTGAGAGCTTCTCCAAACTGGATTCTGAATCATGTGGATGCACTTCTGTCATTTGCGGAACACGTCTTTGCTTTCTGACCCAACAACACATGACAATGTCTCCTTTTTACCTTCCTTTCTCCAGAACTGGAAACGGCCTTTACTCTAAGGATTTCCATGCCTTCAACCGAGGATGGCACTTAGCTCCCCAAACCTGTGCAACAGATATGTCCATTGCTACTGAACTGTGGCCCAAGTGGTCCTCTAACCCTTCTCCACTACCTGGGCGTGGTGGCACACACCTGCGGTTCCAACTACTTGGAAGGATTGCTTGAGTCCAGCATGCCGAGGCTGCAGTAGCTGTGATCATACCACTGCGCTCCAGCCTGGGTGACAGAGTGAGACTCTGACTCAAAATAATAAAAAACAAATAAATAAATACATAGCAACCCCCTCCAGCTGCTCTTATGATAATCTGGTTTCCTTTCAACCACTTCCTCACACGGCAGCCTGTGATCTTTCCAGATGCAAGTCTGTTTCTGTCATACCCGGGGCAAAGGTATGTGCGTGCATGCAGTTCGTGACGTACTTAAAACCATTCGGTGGGATGTGACAGCTCTGGCTGTCACCCCATTGCTCGCCAGGGGCAAAAGTATGTGCGTGCATGCAGCTGATCTAGCTGGCTAGGCAGGAGTCCCCTCCTTCCCTCACCCTGCGTGTGCATTCCTCCCAAGTCTGCACACTCAGTCGAAGAGAGTGACCATCCTCACGAGAGGAGAACTGTTCTTCAGTCACAGATATATGAGTAGCTGCGCTCCCCTGCCAGAATCTCTACACACACTCTCAAGATCCATTTGCAGGAGAACGTGGGGCAGTCAAGCCCCAAGACTCCACACACCCAAATGAGGTGCAGCGTGTGGCAGTCTGCCTTTCATAAACAAGCAAACAAACCAACAAAAACCATTCAATGGTTGCCCTTGGGTTGTAGGATAAACATAAAAAAATTGAGCTTGACCGCAAAGCTCACTCACTGGGGAAATGCCTGTCCCAGGCCCTGGTCACATACTGACCCCTTCATACCAAGCTCCCGGGGCTTTATCAATACAGGTCAATATTTACCAACTCCTCTTCCTTACCCCTTCCTAATTCCTGTTTTCTACATTCCAGCCCTACTCTACAAACCCCTGCATTCAGCAGGATAGAGAGATGGATTTGAGAATGAAATTTGCCCAGAGTTTGATCAACACGGGTCACTGTTTCAAACATGGCATGCGTCTTCCCATCACAGGTTGTCATACGTTCTGCTTTCCCTGCTGAGATGGTGTGCTCTTCCCGTTCGCCTGGTATGTCAGCCCTCCAAGGTACCTCAGCCCCCATCCCGCACATGGCTGGAATGGACTCTCCGGGAGGGTTCTGAAGCACTTTGCACTCAGCTTCTTGCCCCCAGCGCTCTTTGTGCCTTTTTTACTTACTGCCTCAGGGCTTCTCAGATTCTGTGGGCTGAAGCAGGAGCACACTTCCTGCAAAAGCATGCACAGCCCAGATGTGGGCAGAGTGACCTCGCCCAAGGGCAGCCCTTAGTCATGACGGGGGGATGGAAAGTGATATAGACCAGGACTCTCTCCTCTTGAAGGTCACCTTACCAGCGCGTCACATCATCTCCCGTGCCATGCCTTTGTTTCTGCCCCACTAGAACACTCTGTACTCCAGAAGCCACACAAATTCTGGCTTCTCCTGTCCAGTCTCTGTCATTTACATTTTTATATGTTATTCAAGGCCTCGCTTTAATGATATTTGTCTCATTGGTGAAGCCTTTCCTGTTAACTCCAGTCGAAAGTAATCCTTCATTTCTCTACAGCCCCTAAATAAGTTACTTGGCTTTTTGCTTTGTTTTGTTTCTTTTTTGAGTTGGAGTCTCACTCTTGTTGCCCAGGCTGGAGTGCAGTGGCAGGCTCACAGCCACCACAGCCTCAACCTGCTGGGCTTAGGCGACCCGGCTGCCTCAGCCTTCCAAGTAGCTGGAACTACAGATGCGTGCCACCATGCCCAGCTAGTTTTTGTGATTTATTGTAGAGATGAGGTCTCACCAAGTTGCCCAGGCTGGTCTCGAACCCCCGGACTCAGGCAATCCTCTTGCCTCAACCTCTCAAAGTGCTGGGATTACAGGCTGAGCCACCACGCCCAGGTCAATAAGTTACTTCTATTCAAACAGTATTCCATCCAACTTCTTTCTCTTCTCTTTTTTTTTTTTTTTTTTTTTCCGATTCAGGGTCTTACTCTGTCACCCAGGCTGGAGTGCAATGGCACAATTGTGCCTCACGGCAGCCTTGACTTTCTGGGCTCAGGTGATGCTTCCACCTCAGCCTCCCTAGTAGCTGTGACTATAGGCACGCATGGTCACACCCAGCTGATTTTTTGATGTTTTGTGGAGACAAAGTGTCACTATGTTGCCAGGCTGATCCTGAACTCCTGGGGTCAAGTGATCCTCCCACCTTGGTCTCCCAAAGTGCTGAGACTGCAGGCATAAGCCACAGTCCCCTACTCCAACTTTCTTTTATATCAAGATGTTACTAAATCATCGGTGGTTCAGTTGAAGTCCTGTTGGTCACCATACAGAAAGCCAATCGCTGAGACAACAATATCACCAAGAAGGCTTTTAATGTGGGTGATATCAGCCAACGAGAACCATGGCTTCATTCTCAAATCCATCTCTCTATCCTACTGAATGCGGGGGTTCATATAGTGGGGCAGGAGTGTAGAAAACAGGAATTAGGAAGGGGTACAGAAGAGGAGTTGATAAACAGGAATTAGGGAGAGGTCTGGCATCTCATTGTCTGGATATGGCAATCTAGTGAGTTTCAGTTTCTTGATGCTATAGGCCTGAGTGTCAGTTTCCTGAGAAAGGAATTATTCAGATAAGATAAATGTATGTTTCAAGCTTTAAGTTCTGGAGGGTCAATTTCTATGAAAACAAATAAATAAATAAAAGCCCTGCAACCATTACTTCTATGGGGAATTTGAGCACGTTTCAAAGATATCCGGTAGGCTGGTAACTCTTTGAGGGAAAGAGTCTATTATGAGCTGAGCTGGTCCCCCAAAAGATTCATGTGTTGAAATCTTAATCCTCAGTACCTCATAACTATTTGTAGACAAGGTAATTAAGGCAAAATGTGGTCTTTAGTACGGGCCCTAAACAATTATTGTTAGTGTCTTTATAAAGAAGAGGAAACTTAGACACAGACAGATATAGAGGCAAGAAAATGTGGAGACAAAGGAGACGAGAGCTATCTCCAAGCCCAGGAGAGAGGAGTAGAATACATCCTTCCTTCTCTGCCCTCAGAAGTAACCAGTTCTGCTGACTCCTTGATCTTGGACTTCCAGTCTCCAGAGCTGTAAGAAAATCAACTTCCATTGTTTAAGTCCCAGTCTGTGATACTTCGTTATGGCAGTCTTAGCAATCTAATATGCTGCCTTTTTCCTTTTTAGTTCACTGCATCTAGCACATAGAAAACATATTTAAGATACTTGACAAATGTGTTTTCATGTGAATTTCATGTGACTAATCACCACGCTACAGCGTATGTCTTCCCGATTAGGATGTACAAGCTTTGGCTTTAGAGTCAAAACTAAGTTAAATCAAATTCTACCACCTTTCTAGCTGAGTGACATTGGGAAAGAAAGCAAATCTCAGGCTAAAGATAGGGATAATAATTATCTAACTCAAGAGAATTTTGATAATTAGACACCAGATGAAAAGTAGTCAACATAATACTTGAAAAATAATAAGCACTCAATAAATATTGACTACTTTGCTGACACAATTATTGTATTCTATGTATAATAAAACTATGGTGTAACAGGATGAAGAAAGATATAAAAATGTATTTTAGTTATCCAGTGAAATGTAGATAATTTGCACTACATAAGGTCTGACAATTAGGTGTGCAAACCATCCTAGAAAAAGTGCTACATACCTCAATGCAGAATATCACTATGGTCACCTTCAAAGTACTCCCCTTGGGAAGCTATGCACCTACGCCAGTGCCTAGTCCACCTATCAAACCAATTTTGGAACTCTTTTTCCGGAATGGCCATCTGAGGGGTCCTTGTTATTTGTTAAGTTCTGACCATTAAGTTTGCGAACTTGCCACCATGTGCTTGCATTGGCAGCACTGTACAAAGAACCGTGTTGGAACACCCTCCCTACTCACCTGATCTGGCCCCCCGTGACTTTTTTCTTTACCCGAAGATAAAGGAAATATTGAAAGGAAGACATGTGATGACATTCGGGACATTCAGGATAATACGACAACAGCTCTGATGACCATTCCGGAAAAAGAGCTCCAAAATTGCTTGGATGAGTGGACTAGGCAAGGGCATCGGTGCGCAGCTTCCCAAGGGGAGTATTTCGAAGGTGACCCCAGTGATATTCAGCTAGGAGGTATGTACCACTTTTTCTGTGGGGAGCAGATGAGATGTGAGGGGCAAATGAGCGCTGTCCGGACAGCAGGCCTCGAGCAAGCCAAGACCCCATGCAAAGGCAAGGTCTCGCTCGGTTGCTCTGCATCCTAGTCAAAGAGCAAGGGATGCAGCCTGCTACACGGAACGGCGTCTCAGAAGCCCACACATGCGGGTGCACATAATACAGACAAAGCCTTAGTTACAACAAAATAACCGCAGAACAGCTCGCCATTGAGGTAGCAACAAAATTCCGTTACAGCCCCCTCACAGACCTTGAATCTCTCTTCCAACTTTTTTTGTGCTTCATTATAAAACAAACATACTGAGTTAGTTTGGGGCCGCTTCTCCTCCATCAGAGGAAAGTGTCCCACCTGGCTCCAGCTTTTCTTTACATCTTTGTGTCTGTGTCTTTCTGAGTCGCTCACCGCTCTACCTCGGAACCCTCAAGGCAGCCTCATGGGCCGTGGCATTTTCTAGGATGAGTTCGTGAACTTAATTGTCTGGCCTTGTATTGTAAATGTTCTTCAACATCTGAATGAGAAATAAGCTGAACAACATATGAAGTGGCTCTAAGGAAGAATGTCTTTTTCACAGTGTGCTAAAATATTTTATGGGAATATTCCTGCTTTTTGACTCTCACAGCTAAAAGATTCATTACCAAAAGACATGCCCAAATGCCAGGCAATTCCCCAAGTTGACAGGCAATTACATTTCAGCCTTAGAAAGAGGTGTGTCCAGGAATAGGGTCTCTGAAAGACTAAAACTATCCTAGGTGACATTCTTAATGGGACAGGGATGAACTGGGGGGAAATAGATCTAAGCACCTGAACAATATTGTTACTCCCTTCAAGAAAATTGTACTCTCACACCTGGGTCACTTTAGTGTTTGAATGCAACATTTTATAAAGAGTAAAATCAGTGAAATAGGTGTGTTAAGGTAAGGAGATTCAATCTAGAAGAAGATGCTGTTGGCTGTTATTTGTATTAGAACATACACACATGCATACACAATAAGTTAGGGCCCCTGGTCTAACAGCAAGGGAAATGGAGACCATATCAGGTCACAGGTGGAATCAATAAACTACACTTAAGCAAAGAAGCAGCAAGGGAGGAGAGAGGAGGTGGAATTGGGCCAACTGTAAACTGCGATGAGAAAGGTTGAGACTCACTGACTTAGCCATCTCCTGGGACAATCTAGGACTGAAATTTCAAAATTAAAGAAGTGCAATCTGATCTTGCCATCTTGGCTTGAGAAAGCATACATTGACAGTAGGTTGCATCTTTATCTTTTTTTGTTTTTTTTTTTTTGAGTTGGAGTCTCACTCTATCGCTCAGGCTGGAGTGTAGTGGCACGCTGATGGGCACTGCAGCCTCAAGCTGCTGGACTCAGGCAATCCTTCCACCTCAGCCTTCCAAGTAGCCAGAACCACAAGTATGCACTGCCACACCTGCCTAATTTGTTGCCCAGGCTGGTTTTAAACTCCTAGGCTCAGACAATTCTCTCACCTTAGCCTCCCAAAGTGCCGAGATTACAGACATGAGCCACTGTGCCCAGCCTTTTTCTTTATCTTTTAAGGATGGACTAGCATGTGTTCTTGTCCCTGTGGCCACATTTTCTTGTAATCAGTCAAGAAAATGCTCTAAATTCTGTTAGGATTATATCAACTGGCCTGCTGCTCTCCTGACATCTCTGGAGGGTTTGCTCCACTTGAAATACTGCAAACCAAAATTCTTCTCACTCTTGGAAGTAAGACATCTCCCCATGTCCAGCCAGTCTTCAGTCTCTGCAGTCCACAAGTACAAAATCTGCAGAGGCTCCCAAGACTAGTAAATACCTGAATGCCTAGATGACATTTCCTACCCAGCAGGATAAAGCACACACTCCTGTGAGCATGTCATATCCCGAGTTACCTTACCCTCAAGATTGCTAGACCATAGCAATCACCAACTCACCCCCATGACTTTTATCAGCTAAGATGTCACCCACGCGCCTCTGCTGTCCATGAGACATTTATTCCCAAAGTGCCATCATCTCTTCTTCCATATTTCCAATCATACTTCTCTCTAAACTTTGGGAGATTACTAAGAAAGATGAGAGAGTGATTGATTCTCAAGGGCCCTTCTACTGGTGAATTTATTTCTACTTGTTATATTCAGAGACCAGTACTCTGTGATTAAAAATAAGTGAAATACGGCTAGCATTTTAAAAATAAATGCAGCTTTACCATCTGCATTGATGTGCTCTTTGATAAAGATGTGTGTTCATTTTCTTTTAATAACTCCACGTCCTATGACTGACTTCTGAGAAAACACTGTATTACAAACACCAGGTGGGTCACAGGCCCACTGATGATATCAGAGTATAAACCAGTCATAATCCTTCCCATTAAACTTGAGGCATTCACAGTACCCACCACTGATGATGATAAAAGAAAAACATTTTTCTAGAGAAGCAACAACCATTTATGGGAATGTTTGAACTGCCGTTCGGTAAACCCAGACACTTGAGGAGAGTCAGCCATAAACTGAAAAGCTTGAGTATGTGGGAGTGGGTGGAAAGGACATCAAGCAGCCCAAGGTTTTCATGACCTAAGAGTAGACAGTTTGTACATATTGTGCCTTTTATCATAAATATTTCTCAATCCATTGAGGCGATGATCGCTTTTCTGAAAATGAACAGGAAGTTGTAGATATCTAATGTGTGAGTTTGTAAGAGCTATATTTGTGCATTTGATTTATGGTATTTCCTCAATCACCATTTAATCATTGCTTACTAAGTTAAAAATTAAATGCATCAGTTATGCAAGATAGTTTTGCTGTTCCACGTTTCCAGCCGCAGCCCATCTCTGATTCCAGCTGCAGCTGGGATGGACTGGTTCATGCAAACTGCTAGCATCCCATCTTAAGCGTGTGCCTTTTGACTCTGATTTTCTACATCAAGCCCTTCTCAGGGCCAAGGGCTTGCTCAGCCCTGCAAAAGCACAGCCTAGGAGCATGTGAGAGTTAAAGCCTCAGGGCACACTCAGTGGGGAATTGGAGCCAGAGATAAGTACCCCAATCTCTGGTCCTTGAGACGAACAGTCCTGGTCGGCATTCTGTGTCCTTCTCAGAGGGTCTTGCAAAATTGCCACCAGAGTTGTATCTTCGATGACTCACCACACCGTTGGCTCCTTCTCTCTCCCTAGCTCATTCTCAGGAAGTAACTTCCCTACCGTTCCCAAGTTCCCCTCCCAGGGAAAGTACCTGCTCCCACTTTTAATCTCAGGTTTTGCTTTCAGGAAAACCCAAACAAAGACATGAAATCTGAGGGGAGACCCAAAATGAAATTCTATTTTGGAGTGTGGGCCCCTTGTGGTGCAGGCTTCTCCCACTAGGTAAGTGTTCTAGGAGCCTGTCCCCATCAGTGTACCAGATAGCATTGTTATGAGAGGCTGCATTTGGCGTCAGTGAATTTTTTTGGAGAGTCTTTCAGTGCATTTGTCCACTTCATGATTGGTGATTTACGAGCACACCTGCCCACACTGCGCTGAGTATTCAGCAGTTTTTAACCAAAAATAGCATGCCCCCATACCCCACCCACCTTCTTCACCTGATCTCACTCTGAGCAACTTTATCCTCAAAGGGAAATATTTTGCCTGTGTGGAAGAAGTGAAACAAAAAACAGCAGAAGCACTAAAAAGGCATTGATGCGTTCAAAAACTGTTTCAAGTAGTGGAAAAAGCATCTTGGTAGGTGTACTACATCAAATGGAGAGTATTTTGAAGATGACTGAAGTTAAAACGTGTAAGAATAAATACACAATTTTAAAAAAATAAATTCTGGTATTTTGGGGTCCCCCCTTGTATCTTAAAATCTAGAGATCTCTAGACAGTAGAAATCTGGGCAATGAAGAAACAGAATCTAGAAGCAGAAATCTTGAAATGGAGGCAGTGAAAGCAACTTGGGAAAATTATCATCTAATCATTAGATAATATCTGTTTAGCACTTACTAAGTGTCAAACACTATTCCAAGTACTAAAGACATTGTTCCAGGAACCGGCTGGTAAAAATAGTCATTTATTGAGCTAATATTTGTAAAGCACTTAGGACCGTAGCCAGTACATATTAAATGCCATGTGTCTATTAAATAAATAGAAAATAGATTAATGTATTACATCCTAAGTGTCTACTGGTCATATCTCAAAGTTTAAGCCATTTCTCAGCTTTTCAACAAACAGATATATTTTTAATTAAACTTTTTATTTTGAGATAATTACAGATTCAATGACAAGAGGTTGGCTAATGGGTACAAACATACAATTCAATAGAAGGAATGCATTCTAGTGCCAGAGAGCAAAGTAAGGTGACTGTAGTTAACAATTTATTCTATATTTCAAACTATCTAGAGAAGAAGACTTTAAGTGTTCCCAAAGTAAAGAAATGATTGAGGCGATGAATATTCTCTTGGTTCTAATTTGATCATTACACATTGTATGTTTGTATAAAAATATCACATATACTCCATAAGTCTGTGTAATTATTATACATCCATAAAGAAAATAAATAATAACAGGAGAGATTCCATGCACCCTTTACCTAAGGCACTTAATTTTAATTCTATTGCTAATCAGGATTATTCAAATAAAATTCTCTGGTACCTTTTCTTCTTGGCCTTGAACTTAAGGTCCAGACTTTTTTTTAATTGAAGTGAAATTCACATAACATAAAACTAACCACTAAAAAAGTGCACAGTTTCTGTTAAATTCATCTGGAAATAGGCCATACTTTCTTGTTTCTTTGCATATTCCGTAATTTCTGTTGAAAACGGTACATTTTTAATATTATAACATGGTAACTCTGGAAATCAGATTCTTCTCCCTTGCTGAGTTTTTTATGTTATTTTGGCTTGCTGTTGGGTAGTAGTGATTTGTTTCTTTCCTTACTTTTCTAAACTATCTGTGTGAAGTCTGCATTCTTTGCTGTGTAGACTCTGAAGTTTTTGTTCCTTCAGCTTGTGGTCAGCTAGTGTTGACAGACATTACCTTCAGTGCCTGAAGCCAAAAAAAGAGAAGAAAAGGAAAGAAAAAACCTGCCAAGTCTGCAAATTGACTTTGGATTGGGAAACTCTTAGCCAGGCTGTTTACAACTCCGCATTATCCTGCATTTGTGCGTGCACTGAGTCAATCAAGCAGGCAGAGGTGAAAACGCTGGGTTTTTCTGACAGGCATCCTATCCTGGGCATGCATGTGGCATTCTAAACTTCCTGCTGTACACAGACGCTTTTCTTTTAATTTTTTTTTTTATTTGAAAGATGTGGGGTACAATTCAGGGTTAGGTATACAAATGGTCATTACGCAGGGACCCTTGTTGATGAGGTGTACCACCTTTCCCTCCAACCGTGCTATCCATTGAAAGAGGACTGGCTAAAAAAAAAAAAAAAAAAGGTGGTACATATACACAAGGGAATATTATGCAGTCATAAAGGACAAAAACATGAACTTCGCAGCGACTTGGATAGACTTGGAGTCTATAATACTCAGTGATCTATCACAGAAACAAAGAACTGAGTAGCATAGGATCTTTTCAATGCCCTCATTTACCAAAGAAACTCTCCCTCTGACATTTCCTCCCAGGCTGTTGAGTGCCTATTTTCTGCCCCAGATGTAATCTTTTGCCCGAAATATTTTGTAATCAATTGTTCATTTGCCTTGCAGTGTTTTCAAGGTTTCCTCTGCATAGCCACTTCGCTGCCTAGAAAGAATTCTGAGTGAGGTGAAACAAAAAACAAGCACCTTACCTCAGTTGCTCAGGCGACCCCCAGTTAGGTCAAAACAGACAAGCACAGTTTTTTGGAGAATAAAGTCTGCTTTGCTCCCTCCAGGACCAGGGACCAGAGAGCAGGGGACACAGGCTGCCCAGCTCAAAACCACCACCAAGACAGACACACACATCAAGCAAAATGCCACAAAGTCCTTATATCATTTTTAAGGTGGCTTTTCTTGGTAAAGCATTTGCTTGCTTGTTTTCTATATACTCTTAGCTATTTTCCAGACTTCTAGCATAATTGCTTCTGACAGTTGGGTTTTTGTTTTTGTTTTTTGTGGGGTTTTTTGCTTGATTTTTTTGGCGTTTCTGTGAAGAGACAGGCCCTTGGACCCACATATTCCACCATCTTTGCTGACATCATTCTTTCTGACAGTTTGCTGTTGTTGTTGTTTGTTTGTTTTTTTGAGTTGGAGTCACATTGTCCCCCAGACTGGAGTGCAGTGGCACATTCACTGCCACCCAGTGTCAACCTGCTGGGCTCTGGCAATCCTTCCACTCAGCCTTCCAAGTAGCTGGAACTACAGGCGTGCGCTACCACGCCCGGCTAATTTTTGATTTATTGTAGAGATGAGGTCTTGCCAAGTAGCCTGGGCTGGTCTTGAACCCACGGGCTCAGACAATCCACTTGCCTCGGGCTCTCAAACTGCTGAGATTACAGGGTGAGCCCCCTAGCCCCGCCAGTTTTTTATTTTATTTTATTTTCAATTCATAGGAATCTCCACATGGAAGAAAACTAATAAAAATTATTGTCGTCAGCCACTACATAACAGCTTTCATAAGGATTTCCTCCCCATGTTTATATATGTAAAATGTATTTAAGAATGTATACGTAAATGTCTGCAACAGGCATCAGCACTATTTGTGAAAACAGTACATGTCTGATGAGCAAATACAATTCCCATAGAATGGGCTTCCACCTCTTTTACACCATTCTCATTATATTAAAAACAAGAAAAAAAATCCCAGAATTATTGTTTGAAGGGAGGGCCCCTTGCCGTAACACTCAGAATTTGTTTCTCCAGATCAAATGGTCAACTAAGGTTTTTATCTGGAAGTTTTGCAAAGGTTGCATCACGATCTGCAGAAGAAACATCTCAAGCTGTGCAGATAGGTGACTGGTTCTGGCACCTGCCTACACTGCACTGAGTGTTCAGCAGTTTTTGACCAGAAATCGTGTGGTCCCTGTACCCCACCCTCCCTGTTCACCCAATCTTGCCCCAAGCGATTTCTTTCTGCATCCCTGGATGAAAAAAGTCCTCAGAGGGAAACATTTTGCCATGTGGAAGAGGTGAAACAAAAAACGGCAGAAGCCCTGAAAGGTATTCAAACTAATGAGTTCAAAAACTGTTTTGAATAGAGTTTGGATAGGTGTATTGCTTCAAACAGAGAGGACTTTGATTTAAAGTTTTAACATATAAGAATAAATGCACAGTTTTTAATAAATAAATTCTGAGTTTGGGGAGGATCCTCTCTTGTATAGGCTGTCATCGATTTCAGGGTCAAAATCCCACCACTTTTGGGGGGGGACAAAAACCCCCAATCAGGGTAGAAAGGTGTTTTCTGTACCTTAATTTGACAGAAAAATGTTCTAGCTGTCTATCTTTGAAGCCAGGCATGAAAGCAACAGATTCTGGGTTTTTTGTGGTTTTTTTGGTTGGTTTTTTTTTTTTTTTTTTTGAGTTGGAGTCTCACTCTGTCACCCAGACTGGAGTGCAGTGGCCACTCCCGACCACCGCAGCCTCCACCTGCTGGGCTCCTGCGATCCTTCCGCCTCAGCCTTCCGAGTAGCTGGAATTACAGGCGTGCACTACCATGTCCAGCTAATTTTTTTGATTTATTGTAGAGATGAGGTCTTGCCAAGTCGCCCAGGCAGGTCTTGAACCCACGGGCTCAGGCAATCCACTCACCTCAGCCTCCCCAAGCGCTGGGATGACAGGCTGAGCCACCAGAGCCCAGCTCAGATGCTGTATTGTAAACCCATGTGCCCCATCTCACCTCTCGCCAACTTAAACCTTCTATGTATCCTTCTAGAATCCAGATCCCAGCCAAGATGAGTCATCTTAATGAGGTCTGAGAAACAAGTCCATCCCTCTTCTACACCCATCAGTCTTTCTCAACTTCTAGAAAACTTACTTCTAACATCTCTTTTTGTCTTTTGCAAAATAACCCAAGCACCTAAAACTCTTAAGTGATAGTGTGATTGTGAAGTAGGGTCTGAGCGATTAAATGACAGCCCACCGACTCAAATTAACAAAGGAGAGGTTTATTAGTCAAGGCTCTGCTGGCCAGCGGCTGCTTGCAGGGAACTATTTCCGAGCAAGGGTCCCGAGCTACAACACAGGGCTGTCTTATGTAGTTTAGATTTACATCCTGGCGGGCTCAAGATAGAACTTGGGACTTCCCAGGGCTCTTATCGCCACATTCTGGAGGCGTGGGCAAGCAAGCAGGTTTACAGAGGCAGATGTAGCTGGTTATGTAGGTGCATTGGATAAGGGTACAATCAATTGCATGATGTCTGCAGAGAAAGTTTCCAGGAAAAGAGTCATGCCTGCCTCAAGGTTAGAGCTGTTCCTGCTTTTCCCTCTTACACTTCTTTCTTTGTTCTCTTTGTTCCTTCTTACATTCCCCCCTGTTTGTTGTACCAGGACCAATGATTGTACCAAATCATTGACTCCTCAGATAAAGGAGTATAGTGGGACCTGAGAACCATCATTTTTACAGGCATTTTTTTATGTAGGTAAGGAGGTGCCTGATAATGCCGGGCCCTACAGTAATACCTATTAAGAGGAGGAGGAGAAGCCCAGCTACTGCCGAAATTAGGGTAGTAAGCCAGGGGGACCAGGAGAAGAGAGATTGATACCAGTTTTCTGATGCCTGATTTTGTAACTCTCGCTGTTTGATGTTTTCCCTTACTTGGGAGAGTGTTTCTCATATTATCCCTGACTTGTGGGCGTAGAAGCAACAAGCTTCTCCCAAGGCCATGCACAATCCCCCTTGTTTCATGAAGAGGAGGTCTAAGCCCCTTTTATTCTGGAGCACCACTTTGGCCAGGGAGTTCACCTGCTCTTCCAGCTGGGATATACTGGATTCTAATAGACTTAAATCTGCGTTGACCTGAGTGCTTAGTTGTTTGAGATTCTGGTCCCCCACAACCAAAGAGGCTGTGCCCAGGGCAGCAGTCTCTACAACCCCTAGGCTTACAGGGAGAGGCACTGATATGGGAATGGCACGTTTTGCCCATGCGAAGCCTGGGAGCTAGAGACACTCCCTTCCCTCTGTTCCCTCATATATGTATACTTGGAGCAAAGTGTGCACCAGAATACAGAGCTCTGAGGTGGCACATGGGGTAATACCCCGTGTACAGAGCGACACATGGGGTAATACCCCGTGTACAGACGAACCAAGTGGTGGGGGGAGCTACAGACAACTGAGGGCTCTCACTGCTTGGGAGATCCACAGCATTAACTCGGGTGGTGGCTTGCAGGACACCTCGAGGGGGAACGGTTTAGTGGGAACTGCAGTGAATGGAGACAAGTTCCCCTTCCTTGAAGATCTCCCAGAGTTAGAGTTGGGTGGGTACCCCAGAGACACAGCCTTTGAGACTGGACCTCTGTTAGATTGAGGATTCGTATATCCCTCTCAGTGTTCCCTATGGGGGAGACGGCTCCAATTCCCACGAAATATGAGGGTCAGGAATCCAGGCAGAGCCAACAGTCTTTTGCTAAGTCGGGGCAAGTAGCATTGGCAAGCCGGTGAACAGTTGACAGCATAGGAAGAAACTGATTTTCGGGTGGTGGAGAAGGCACAGGGGTTTCTTGCATGGAAAGGGCGGCAGAAGGAGTGGTTACAACAACGGGGCTAGAAGGTTCAGGTCCCCGGAGAATGATATTACGGATGGGGCCGACTGGGTAGAGGGCGCGGGGGACAGGCTTCCTTTGAATAGTAAATGACATTCCAGGGTCTAGTCCTGATACATATATTCTAAGTCCCCATGTTTTACCTAGTTCCCATACCTTTTGAATACTAAAGGCATCCCAATGAATAACTGCGAGCTTTAGGGGATTGCAGGTTTTAGGTTGGTTACAAGGGGAGGCAGTTGGCTTCCTGCTGAGAGATAGATATGGGTCCTTTTTGCCTTTCCAAGGAGCCATAGTTTCGCTGCTCCAGGCAGCACAGTGAAACTGCTGGCGCTTTGTGGCAGTGGGTAGGGCCGGCAGCTGGGCAAGTGTAGAAACCGACTTTAGCAAGTTTTCTATGTTGCTATACTTGCACCCCGGAAATTCTGGGCTGTGGCTTCCCCATCCTTTGGGGATCAGGGGTAGACTAGGCCATCACTTACAAAGCTCAAAGTCAAAAACCGGCTGTCTGTCCCCGTAGTAGGTGGAGATTACAGTCCCCGTGACGGTGCCCATTAAGAGCCAGGAGTGGTTTTTCAGGGCATAGTAATACCGCAAGTGGGGCTGATAGGCCTGGCTCAGGGGGAGCCCCATGAGGAGTAAGACTAGGATTTTGGGCTCGCAAGAGTCTTATCTTTAACGGGTCCTCCTCGGCGGCCAGTTTGACGATTTTCCATGTCTCCAGGTGCACGTCAGTGGCTGCTTTCACCTGCGAGTGATGAATCCAAGGACGAACACCGCTGACTTTTTTTTTTTTTTTTTTGAGTTGGAGTCTCACTCAGTCGCCCAGACTGGAGTGCAGCGGCTGCTCCTGGCCACCGCAGCCTCGACCCGCTGGGCTCCGGCGATCCCTCCGCCTCAGCCTTCCAAGTAGCTGGAACTACAGGCGCGCGCTACCACGCCCGGCTCATTTTTGATTTATTGTAGAGATGAGGCAGTTGGTGTTGTCAAGATCACTACATGAGGACCTTGCCACTAGGGGCAAGAGCCTCGGTTTTGTGCCGTTTCACCCAAACTTGATCAACAGGTTGGAATGGGTAGGGATTTCTGGAGCTGGCTTCTGGAGGGCCGCCTGCACGTTTCCATCACAGCCCCTTGAACCTTTTGGAGTGCCTCTGATGACTGAAGCAAGTTGTGGTTAGATGATTCTGCCACGTTTTCTATTCCAATTTTGGGGAGTAATGGCACAGGCCATCCAAAGAGGATTTTGAAGGGGGTTAGGTCTTTAATATAGGGGGTACACCTAGCCCTTAGGAGGGCATAGGGAAGGAGGGTCACCCTCCCCTCACCAGTCTCCAGGGTTAATTTAGTTAAGGTCTCCTTAAGTGTCCGATTCGTTCTTTCTACTTGACCTGAGCTCTGGGGATGATATGCACAGTGTAAACTCCAGTTTATCCCCAGTGCCTTTGCTATACCTTCTGTGAGCTTTGAAATAAATACTGGTCTATTGTCTGACCCTATTGATGTGGGTAGGCCATATCTCGGGGGATGTCGTTTAAAAGTTTCTTGACAGTAACTGAGGTGGTCTCAGTTTTAGTGGGAAACGCCTCTACCATCCCAAAAAAGTGTCCACCAGCACCAACAGGTACCTATACCCATACTGTCCAGGCTTTACCTCTATAAAATCTATTTCCCAATGTCTTCTGGGGGTCAATCCCTGGTCCTGGACTCCTTGGGAGGATACACTGGCCTTAGCACTGTTGGTTTGTTGGCAGGGCACGCAGCCTTGAATAAGCTCCTGCGCCAGCTGATCTAGGCAGGGAAGGCAGAATTCCTTCCGTATAAGTTCAGTCAATTTTGTTTTTCCCAAATGAGTTCCTTCGTGGAGTTGGCATAGAAGTTGCCGCACCAAAGTTTGTGGGAGGAAGAGCCTACCATCCCGGAGTTGCGGCCATCCCTTGGGGTTACTGATTCCACCCAGCTTTTGTGTAGTCAGGAGGTCTTCTTCATCTGTATACTTTAACGACTCGCTCAGCACCGGGGAGGCGGGGGTAATGTTAACAAGCAAATGGTCCTGCGGTAAGTAGCGCCCTTGGCTGCTTGGTCCGTCTTTCTGTTTCCTATCGCCTCCTTTGAGTTTCCTGTCCGATGACCGGGGCAGTGGATAATGGCGACTTGCTTTGGGGCCCAAAGAGCTGCTAGAAGGTTCAGGATTTCTTCTTTGTTTTTAATAGTTTTCCCTTCTGCAGTGAGCAATCCCCTCTCCCGGTAGATTGTCCCATGCACATGAGCCATGGCAAATGCATACCTGCTATCAGTGAAATATTAACTGTTTTTCCCGCGACTGCCTTTAGAGCCTCATTAGGGCGATCGGCTTCGCTTTCTGGGCTGATGTCCCCCGCGGTAGGGCCTCGGCCCATACAGTTCCTTGCAAGGTGACGACCGCTGCCTCCACGTACCTTACTCCATCCTGCACAAAGCTGCTGCTGTCCAAGAAGAGTGTCAGGTCAGGGCTATGTCTCAGGATGTCTGTGAGATCCCAGCGTAGTTTCTGGAACTCCGTTACCTCGTAACAGCAGTGCAGGAGCTCCAAGGAGCTTTCGTTCGGCAGCAAAGTTGCAGGGTTTGAGCTGGGGGCACGCTGGAACTTGATCAGGGGCTGGTCTAGCAATGGTGCCTGATAATGAGTTATACGAGCATTAGACATCCATTTATCAGGGGCCCCTCGGAGCAAGGACTCTACAGCATGGGTGGCCGTAATGGTTAAATCTTGTCCCATGGTTAGTTTGTCTGATTCTTTTACCAATACGGCAATGGCCACAACAACTCGCAAACAGGGCGGCCAGCCTGAGGCCAGTGGGTCTAGTTTTTGTGACAGATAGGCAACTGGCCTGTTCCATGGCCCGAGCTTTTGGGTCAGGACCCCTTGGATGATGCTGCACCTCTCATCCAGAAAGAGGTGGAGTGGCTTTTCTATGTCTGGCAGGGCCAATGCCGGGGCTGAAATTAAAGCACTTTTGAGGGTGTGAAAAGATTTTTCGCCCTCTGGAGTCCATTGGAAGCTGGCCTCTGGTCCTTTTGTGATTTCGTATAAGGGTTTTGCAAGTTCAGCAAATTCTGGGATCCAGAGCCGGCAGTACCCCACTGCCCCCAGGAATTCCCGGACCTGCCTTCTATTTCCTGGGGCTGGAATGCCTATTATAGCTTGTATGCGCTGGTTAGTCAGAGACCTCTTACCTCCCTGGTGGTTGTAGCCAAGGCAGGTGGCTGCCATAACACAGAGCTGGGCCTTCTTTGCCAATACTTGATACCCCAGGGTCTGGAGTTCTTTGAGC
Source organism: Carlito syrichta (assembly GCF_000164805.1). Taxonomy (NCBI): domain Eukaryota; kingdom Metazoa; phylum Chordata; class Mammalia; order Primates; family Tarsiidae; genus Carlito; species Carlito syrichta. The sequence goes on from NW_007026350.1 coordinate 46,900, forward strand.
AGGTGCCTGGTGGCACATAGGCACTCACCCTTTGAGATCGCTGCAATCAGCAGGTTATTTACATATTGCAACAGAGTTACTTTGGGGAGTTGTTGCCGGAAGGCGGGGAAATCCTGGTGATGAGCCTCATCGAAAAGTGTGGGGGAGTTTTTGAACCCTTGTGGGAGTCGGGTCCAAGTGAATTGGCCACTCTCTTCTTTGTCTGGATCTGTCCATTCAGAGGCAAACATAGGCTGGCTCTGCTTGGCCAGCGGGATGCTAAAGAAGTCCTCCTTAAGGTCCAGGACAGTATATGCTTGTCTTTCAGGGAGAGCCGCCCGAAGAGGATATACAGGTTAGGGACCGTGGGCTGAATGTCCTCCACTCGCTTATTAACTTCCCTTAAGTCTTGCCCCAGCCGGTAATCCCCTGTGCCTGCCTTCCAGACTGGGAGCAGCGGAGTATTCCAGGGCGAGTGGCATGGTGCTAAGACTCCAGCCTGCCGGAGGCGCTGGCTGTGGACTGCAGTACCCCTCCTGGTCTCTTGGGGTAGAGGGTACTGTTTTACTCTGGTGGGCTGAGCTGCACAATGACGGGCGGCTGGTGGGATGCCAGCGGCTTGCGGGATGCCAGGGGGCGGCTGGTGGGATGCCAACCCATACTCAGGGAAACTCAGTCTGTAACTGAACTAGTAGGGAGGCATTTGACGGGTCCAGGGGGAGCTTATTCTCGGTTAGCACATACTCCTCACTTAGAGGGACAGTGACAAGAACTCTTGACACCTCTGGCTGGCTTAATTTTACCATTGCCGTGGTTTCCTGGAAGCCTATGCTGGCTCTAAGCTTGTGTAGGAGGTCTCGCCCTAGGAGCGGGTACGGGCAGTCTGGCATTACTAAAAACGAATGCGTCACTTCCCCCTTTCCCAGGTTTACCGTCCTTTCGGTGGTCCAGGGGACTAACCGGGTTCCGGTAGCTCCCTGGACCAGAGTTCGTTTCTGATGACGGGGGCCCTTGTCCTTTTGTAGAACTGAGATTGCAGCTCCTGTGTCCACTAGAAAGAGGACAGGCTCACCCCTCCCCCACTGTCAGTTTTACCTTGGGCTCCAGGGGGGTGTTACTAGAGGCCCAACCCCATCAGTCTGTCTGCAGCTGGAGCACGGGAGTGGGCGGTGATGGTGGGTTCTCTTCCCACCGTGCTGGGGCAGGGGGGGGCTGCGGTCAGGGCGGCTTGTTCGGGCAATCTTTCACATAGTGCCCAAACTTTTTGCAGTAGGCACATGGGTCTTCCGCCAGCGGTTTTCTTTTTGCATTTCTGTTGTCCCCTTTTCCAGCTGGCTGTTTTGGCCCGGCTCCCTCCGGGGCCGCCACCACTCCCTTGGCCATTTTCTTTGCCTGCCTATCCTCCTGGGAGTCCCTATTGTTAAAAACTTTCTGAGCTACCTCTGTTAATTCTGACAAGCTTTTGCCTTCAAAGCCCTCAATTTTCTGCAGTTTCTTTCTTATATCCAGAACTGACCGGGAGGCAAATGCTATGACTAGTGCCCTCTGGTTTTCAGGAGCTTCAGGGTCTGTCGGAGTGTACGTCTAGTAGGCCTCCATCAGTCGTTCCAGAAGAACAGTGGGAGATTCCTGTGGGCCCTGAATAACCTCGCTTACCTTGGATAAGTTTGTTGGGCACCTCGTGGCAGCCCGGAAACCCCTTTTCAGAGTCCAGCGATAGGTGGTGAGACGGTCCCTACTGCGATCAGTGTTGGGGTCCCAGCTAGGTCTCTCAGTGGGGAAGACGTGCTCCACACAGGACTGCTTTGCAGGCCTGCCATCTGGTCCCAGTACCAGCTTCCTCGTTTCCTGGCGGACTCTCCCTCTCTTCCGCGGTGAAGAGAGCTTGGAGAAGCTGTTGGCAACCATCCCATGTGGGCTGGTGGGTAAAAGAAAACAGTTTCTAAGAGTGATATAAGACCTTGAGGTCTTTCAGAGAGCAGCGGGTATTGGTTTTTCCAATCGTAGAGGTCACTGGTAGAGAAAGGGACATATACCATCAAAGGCGGGGCTCCTGTCCCACCCATATCAAACCCTGGGGCCTGACTTAAAGGGAGAACCGCTGGCGTCTGTGTCTCCGGTTTTTCTGAGGATGAATCCGGGCTCGTCAGTTGACTGGGACCCGTCGGCTCTCCTGAGGATAGATGGGGAAGCAGGGGATAGGTGGGCTGATAGGGGGGCCCACTCCTAGTGTGTGATGGGCTGAGAGCCTCCTGAGCCCCTTGTTTTCATCCAGCGCAGGGTATGGTGGGGGAACGTCGTGGTCCTCCGGAGGACTCTGGAGGACTGGGGTTTGGCTTTAGGAGTTTCCTGTAGAGATAAAATATGAGAAGAGTTATCATTTCTCTGGGCCCCACTCATCCATGACGGTTGTTGCATTATCAGGAGGTACCAGGCTGTCATATACGGGATCTGGTCCGGATGATGGCCACAGACGAACTGGCGGACTCCCTCCACTAGAGTGGGATTGAAAGTCCCCTCGGGTGGCCAGCTGCAATTAGGAAATGTGGGCCATTCGAGACAGCAAAAGGTGGTTAGTTTACCCTTGTTCACCGGGTCAGCCGTGTCCTGTGGCGCTTTCTGGAAATCCTTGCAGTGGCACAAGACCCGCTGCAGAGGGGTGTCAGGCTGAGAACCTTGTTGTCCCATGATGTCGACAACAGTGACGGATGCAACAGTGACAAATACCAAGCACGAAAAGACAAGGACAAGGACTAAACACAGAGACTTGACTGCCCGAGGGCAAAACAGGAGGTCCCGGTGACGTCTCACCGGGACCTCGGACCCCAGAAGTAGTGTTGCGTCCAGCTTTCCTGGGGGTCCCTACCGGAGTGCACTGAAGCAAAAATCAGGAACCTGACTTACCTCTCTGAGGGCTCCCAGGGGTGTTGTGAGTCTGCCAGAGACACAGGCCCAAGCGAACCCAGAGAGTTCATAGGGCCGCAGCCCCACAAGTCCCATCAGTTGAAACGGGCACAATTTAAGCACTCAGGGGTCCTGGGCGAGCCCCCAGATGAAGTAGGGTCCAAGCAATTAAATGACAGCCCACCGACTCAGATTAACAAAGGAGAGGTTTATTAGTCAAGGCTCTGCTGGCCAGCGGCTGCTTGCAGGGAACTATTTCCGAGCAAGGGTCCTGAGCTACAACACAAGACTATCTGATGTAGTTTAGATTTACATCCTGGCAGGCTAAAGATAGAACTTGGGACTTCCCAGAGCTCTTATCGCCACATTCTGGAGGCGTGGGCAAGCAAGTTTACAGAAGCAGATGTAGCTGGTTATGCAGGTGCGGCAGATAAAGGCACAATCAATTGCGTGATGTCTGCAGAGAAAGTTTCCAGGAAAGGAGTCATGCCTGCCTCAAGGTTAAAGCTATTCCTGCTTTTCCCCCTTACACTTCTTTGTTCTTTTTGTTCCTTCCTACAATAGTACTCTTGAAAGACTAATTATTGTCCGGAGGTGGAAGTGGGAGGATCATGTCAGCCCAGGAGTTACATTCCAGCCTGGACAACATAGCAAGACCTCGTCTCTACAAAAAATGAAAACTAAAAAATTAGCTGAATGTGGTGGCTGGTGGTAGCCTATAACCCCAGCTACTCGGGAAGCTGAGGTGGAAGGGTCACCCGAGCCTAGGAGATTGAGGCAGTGGTGAGCCATGATCGTGGCACTGCACTCCAACCTGGGCGACAGAGTGAGACTCTGCCTCAAAAAAAAAAAAAAATCCATTGTCTCTGCAGGTGAAAACACTCTTTGAACATCTTACTTTTGAACATCTCCGTGCTAGATAAGTATGACACATTCAAAAAACATACTAATACAGCCTTCCTTGTCAGATAGACCCACAGAACTCTGCCTCAGCCATGAATCTACATAATTCTTAATATTTTTCCAACTTTAGGCAGGGCATGGTGGCTCATGCCTATAATCCCAGCACTCTGGGAGACAGAGGCGCGAGGATTGCCTGAACCCAGGTGTTCTAGACCAGGCTGGACAACTTGGCTAGACCTTGTCTCTACAGTAAATCAGTAAATTAGCTGGGCGTGGTGGCACACACCTGTAGTTCCAGCTATTTGGAAGGCTGAGGCAGAAGGATCACCTGAGTCCTGCAAGTCAAGGCTGCAGTGACCATGAGCGTGCCACGCACTCCAGCCTCAGTGACAGAGTGAGACTCCAACTCAAAAATATATATATTTTTTTCCCAACTTTCATCACTTTCTAAAAATAAAATAAATACCAAACGGATGAGTGTGGCATCAAACCAAATTTATTTTTAAAATATGCAAATTCACACTACACATCTATTTTTTTCACACATAGCCACTTAGAAATTCCAAGCATCTTAGACTCACATACCTTAACCTGAGAAAACAGCATACTCTCCAATCTTTCTTCAAATGGCTCAAATATTTCCAAAATATGTAAGAAAGCAAACAAACAACAGTTGAGAAAACATATGCACCAGTAAAATATTATTTTGGGAAAACTACCAAGCATCACAAATATTTGGGGGGTTTTGCTTTGCTCTGGGGTCATGCATGATTTATAACCTGTCAAACTATCCTTTTAAGCGGAGCAAGGTATGGAGGGTAATAATGTGCTGAGGTAGCATATTTCCTCATACGCGAGTGGTGCAGGAATAAAACACGAGATGTGGCAAAAATGGGTAAAATGTGTTCACTTTAAAAAGCCTCAAACTTTACCTGCATATACATTACTTATGTACCTAATCCTGAATTGTACCCCACATCTTTACAATAAAATAAAGTTAAAAATAAAAAACCAAAAAACCTCCTGGATCTGTTTGGTTCCTTGCAAGAAGCAACTAGTACATCTTCAAGGCAAGAGTCACAGAGGTGATGAAACAGCATATTTGAGTTTCTTAGCTTATTATCAAGGGCTTTCCAATCCAAAGAGATGAGGATACATGACCTAAATTAAGGAATTAACACTTTCACATTTTGTAGAATGCAATCAAGAATCCCAAAGCATCAAGTAAGTTAAAACTGCAGGTCATTTTCATTAAACTATGCCTTATGCATGTGGATATGCTATGCTGTGGAAGAAAATTCCTGTGTGCTCATATACCTTAAAATGTCACATGTTCAAAAATCTGACAGTTTGAATTTATATGAAAAATGCTGTTTATGTTTTTGTTTGATTTACATGTTGAGGGAGTCTCTAGAACTCGCCTTCAGAACCCCAGAGTTCATGAATGATACTCTGCCCGTGAGTACACACACACACAGGCTTAAAACATCATCCAGAAAAACTGAGCCAATAAGAGGCAAGAAATGGTTAACTGATAGTATGTGTTATTTGGGGTTTTTTTCTTACTTTGTCTGGCAAAGATTTGTCATTCGTTCCTGTCTCTAGAGTCTTTGTCATGTGGGTTCTTCTGTAGGTTTTGGCTGTTTTGGATGTTTGTATAATTTTTGAGTGAATAGGGTCGTGCTTAAGGCATAGTTTAATTAAAGTGACCTGTAGCTTTAACTTACTCTAAAATTGAACTGAGCCTAACAATCTTTTTGTAAATTGCTCTACCTAAGATCACTGATGACCACCTAGTTAGCAAGTAAGAGGGCTTTCAACGACAGGTATGTGGATGGTATTGACAGTTCAAATGCTGTTTTTCTCAGCATCGACAGTGATGTCCTCTGTCAGTTCCTTGCCTGCTTCTGCTCCAGCCTTCTTCCAGTTACCTTCAGAGATTCCTCTTCTTCCACTTGTCCTTTCCATGTTACTGTCTTCAGTCCAAATGGAATTTTTTAAAAATCAAAAAATCTTTAAATATAGGGAATGCTAGAAGGATCTATACAAAAGCATTTTAATAATGGTTATGCTTAGCAGTAGACATATAAGTAATATTTTCTACCTTTTCCTCTCTTCCAAATTTTCTTTACTGAAAAAATAACTATGACAAAAAGAGCTTAAAAAAAGGAATTCCCCAAATTTCCATTCTTAATTCTTTTCTTTTCTTATTTGTATGCACAATTCTCCTCTGGTGTCAGCTAGCAAAATCCTCATCAATAAATTCTAAGTCTACAGAGGTTGTCTCTCTCTTTCCAAAAGGTGTTTTCAAAACTGAATGTCTTCACTGCAACATGGATGAGCTTGGAGGACGTTTTGTCAAGTGAAATGAGCCAAGCACAGGAAGACAAATACTGAATATTCTCTCTCACATGTAGAAGCTTAAAAAGTTGATCTCAGAAGCAGAAAGCAGAATAGTAGTTAGTAGAGACTGGAAAAGGAGGGGAGGGGATAGCCAGAGGTTGGCTAATGGATACAGCCAGATAGGAGGAATAATTTATATAACAATGTTCGATAACACTGTAGTGACTGTAATGAACAACAATTTATTGTGCATTTCCAAATACTTAAAGAGTAGATTTTGAATATTCCCAACACAAAGAAATGATAACTGCTTGAGGCAATGGATATACTGATTTGATTAAGACACATGGTATACGTGTATCAAAATATCACTGTACCCCATAAATATATACAATTATTATGTGTCAATTAAAAATAATAAGAAAGGCAAAAAAGTTGAATGTCTGAAAGGCAAGCAAAAGATAAGCATATGATAAGGCAAGTGTATACGTCCAAGAAGCTGACATTTGTTAACCAAACTCTACATATAATACCTTCAGATGGGCAATTTATGCTAAGAACTAAGGAAATCAGGAGAGGCTTCACCTCTCCTCCTGCATGGGTCTACACAGGGGTCGTAGATGCCAGATCAGAATATTTACGGCTTAATGACCACGGCACCTAAAGAATTAAAAATAAACTCACCTCCCACCACCAAAATAATAAAATAAAATAATTATCTCATAGCTTTAGCTAAATAACATCTACTCTGGTGATTATGGAAGACTAGAGCTGAGAGAGAGGCAGAGTCTAGAACAGCTTTCAGAACTCAAATTCATGTAGCATGCTGTTAATTCTCCTCTCTAAGCTTTTCCATTCTCCCTCTCATCTTCATTGGCTTACCCAGGTTCGTCATTTGTCATTTCCTAATTCAATTAGTCACCTTGGCAGTCCTCCAAATCTTCAGCTTGCTGACTCACCTCCAGACAGTCAATCCTCAACATTGTTTGGGTGATATTTCTCTAATAAATATGATGAATAGTTAACATTCAATAAACATTTGTTAAGTGCTTAAATAATCAAAATTGGATAATTCACAGTCCCTCACCACAGAAAGCTTAACATACACCTGGAGAAACAAAAAGAGACTGACAAACTAATCTAATTTTTCCATCTACACCATTATACACTTGCAATATTTTTCTTTTTTTTAAAGCCCTCCCCTCCCCTCCCCTCCCCTCCCCTCTCTCTCTTTCTCTCTCTCTCTCTCTGTTGAGACTGGAGTGGAGTGGCACGATCATGGCTCATTGCAGCCTGGGTTCAAGCCATCTTCCAGCCTCAACCTCCTGAGAGGCTAGGACTACAGGCACAGAGCACCAAACCTGATTCATGTTACTATGGAGATGAGGTCTCACTATGTTGCCATGTTGGTCTCAAACTCCTGGGCTCAAGCAATCCCCACAACTCAGCTTCCCAAAGAAGTGGAATCACAAGTGGGAGCCACCCTGCTGGTCTATTTTTCTTAATTTGGAAAATAGTTCTGTTGCCCGAAAGCATTTTGCATTTATTTTTTGAATTTTTAAATTCTGCCTCTTAACTAGGCTTTTTAATACATTAGTACTCAGGAAAAACAAGATTCTATGTCACAGTAATATATCTGCTATGGTTTAATGAGGAAAAATCATTGGCAGACTTAACATGTAATTGATAGGTAATGACTACTCATGTTGCAGGATATGGACAAAAGTTCTACCATGACCCAATTCAAGAAAAGAGTTGGAAGAAATGAGTTCCTGCATGGTTCGTGAAAGTGAAGAATTCTGAACACGAAGGATCATAGCACTCAATGCCATAATCACTTAGAGCCACTGTGTGTGCAAATTCTGTCTTGTTCAAAACGATTTTCTGTTAAGTATTCAGGGAAAGATGTTCTCCAAAGAGTAAGAAAGGATAAAAGATATTAAATGTTCTGGCTGGGCTCAGTGGCTCAGCCTATAATCCCAGCACTTTGGGAGACTGAGGTGAGTGGATTGCCTGAGCCCACGAGTTCAAGACCCACCTGGGCAACTTGGCAAGACCTCATCTCTACAATAAATCAAAAATTAGCCGGACATGGTAGTGCGTGCCTGTAGTTCCGGCTACTTGGATGGCTGAGGAGGAAGGATCACCAGAGCCTAACAGGTCGAGGCCATTGTACTTCAGTCTGGGCAACAAAGTGAGACTCCAACTCAAAAATAAACAAATAAAAGATATTGTGTTCTTTTTTTGGAGGATTTTTTGGGGGGGGTTAGTTTTGGTTGCTATATAATATTAAATTGGTTGGCCCGACAAAATAATGGCTCAATAGTCAAAACCTAGGTGGATAATAATGAATTAGTATTGATAATATGAGTATTATCAGGACAATAATGACACTGATAAGGATGGTGACTCTAAGGATAGTCTGTTGGGGTCCCAAAAAAGAATAAATAAATAAGTTGGTAGATTAATGCCAGCAGGTATATCTGTCTCTTATTAAACTCAAACTAGTAGTTTAATTTTGCCAACCACCACCTATTGATTTAAATTCCTAAAAGTGAAATTAATTTCCCTTTCATAAGGCTTATGGTTCTGCTTTCATTTAACACACAAATTTGTTTTTGTTGGCTAGTAATAAAAGAGCTCAAGCATAAAGAGATTATAACTAGTCTTATATCTGTACCTGTTTAGGAGTATCGTAATTTTATTTAGAGGAGCACTGGAAGACCTTGAAAAATATTTCCCTGTAAATGGGATTTCAGTAGTACTCCTGATTGAGAAACATAACTGGAGATCACAGAGGAAACACTGCTTCTCAAGGAGGAGAAAGTCGAAGTGTTTTGCATGGCATCAATGATCACGAAATCTACTCCTCTCTCTCTCCCCAAAGTCCTTCCTGCCACTCCCCCAACCTAGACTCCCACACAATGCTACTCACGGGTCTCTGAATGTTCTCTGTTCTCTCATTATTCTGATCCTTAACGACGGAATCTCAGAAAACCTCTAAACTTCCAAAATTCCTTGTGGCTCTCACCCTCTTCCACACACCCAGCATAAAACTCCCGAGGATGTCTACAGACTCAGCTAAGAGGTCACTCAGTCATGGACAGCTTCTGTCCTCCAAGCCCAAATACTCTCCTGGGAGGAGGAAAATCTGACAAGGTGAGCAAGGAAGGGCATTCTAGGTCCAGGAAGCCTGAGTGTGGTGAGGCAAAGACTAGAGAGAAGGACTGGAAGAGTAGTGAGAAGAGCAATGCCGAGGAGAGGTTGTGTCTAGGAAGCAGACGTGCAAGCCTTGGCGATGGATGGCATGCCGATGGTGGAAGCTTTGGGAGAGTTTGGAAGACGGGGTGACCAGCACAGCTTCAGTTCAGAAGGAAAACGCTGGGAGAACGCAAGTCCAGTCTTACCTCCATCCCCCACTCCCTGAGTAGATGGGGGGTCTCCCAAAAAAACCAGAATGATCTTTTGGGGGGCAGACCCTTGTAGAGTGGTCGTCCCCCTTGAGGTAAGTGTTGCAGGAACCCGTCAGCATCAGTGTGCCACATCAGTGTGCCAGCTGGTGTTGTTGTGAGAGGCTGCGTCTGGCTTCAGCGAATTTGTGGTTGGGGATTCTTTCAAGGCGTCTGCCCATTTCGTGTTAGGCGATTTACAAGCACACCTGCCCACACCATGCTGAGTTTGACCAGAAACAGCATGACCCCCGTGCCCCACCCTCCCTATTCATCCAGTCTCACTCCGAGCAACTTTTTACGTGTTCCCCAGATGAAAAAAGTCCTCAAAGGGAAACATTTTGCCATGTGGAAGAGGGGAAACAAAAAGCGGCGGAAGTACTAACAAGCATCGCAATTGACAAGTTCAAAAACTCTTCTGAGCAGTGGAAAAAGCATCTCAATAAGTGTATTGCATCAGACGGAGGGTACGTTGACGGTGACTGAAGTTTAAACGTGGAAGAATAATACACATTTTGGTTTTGTCTGGTTTTTATGAGTTGGAGTCGCACTCCATCGCCCAGACCGAAATGCAGTGGCACGCTCACAGCCACTGCAGCCTCGACCTGCTGGGCTCAGGTGATCCTTCTAGCTCCACCTCAGCCTTCCAAGAAGCTGGAACTACAGGCACACACCACCACACCCGGCCAATTTTTTCATTTATTGTAGAGATGAGGTCTCGCCAAGTTGCCCAGGCTGGTCTCGAACGCCTGGGCTCAGGCAATCCACTAGCCTTGGCCTCCCAAAGTGCTGGGATGACAGACTAAGCCACCAAGCCCAGCCCACATTTTGTTATAAACAAATGCCAGGGTTTCTTGGGTCCCCCTTTGTAATTTCTCTTCCTTGGTATTCTTATCCTCCGTATACACCACCTCGACAGAACACAGCACCATTTTCAGAACAACACCACATTGTGCTGTGGTTATTTACATGATACATATCCCCACCCCCACTAAACTCTAGATCTCTGAAGATGAGGAACAGCCTTTCATTGAGCTTTGTTCAGAGGCTACAGAGCTGCTCAAGTTGGCGTACAACGATGAGAAAATAGGGAGACAGTAAGGAGAAAGCAGAGGAAGAGGTGCAAAAGAAAAAGAAATGATCCCGTCTCCTGTTTGGCTAGTCGTTGGCCCTATCTACCAAGATTAGTGAGACTGAAGTTTTGACATCCAGGCTCTAGAAAGTTTTGATTAACTCTGAAGATGCGTCTGGTTGTCTGGGAAACCAAAAACCTGGCATCCTGACGATGTGGTGTGCACTCATGTGTTACCTCCTATGAGTCTTTTTTCACCTGGAAGGTCTTCACCCTTATGTTATCTAAAGGTAACTAACTAATAAGGGTTTTTGAAAACTGAGGGATTTAGAAAACGTCCATAGAGTGAGTGACAATGCATTAGCTATTCCTGGTACAATGCAGTTAGAAAAAAACACTCAGCGACAAAAATGTTGTGTGTGAACCTATAGCCGAGGATTATCTTGACAAAGGTTCACATTCACTAATTATTATTTTTATTAGAAAGAGTAAGGAAAGCAATTCCTCAACCTATCACAGAAAGGTCATCTCCAATCCAGCCACACTGAGTGACCTCTGTATGGAAGGGGGTAGTGGGATAGGGAAAGACGGAGTCAAACTGGAGCGAGGACAGTCTTGCCAGACAGTATATGGCCTTGAAAATGATGAACCCACTAAAGCCTGACACAGTCCGAATCAGTTGACCCACAAAGTCAAGTACAGATCTTACATTTCCGGTCAAGCTGTCGCCAGAAGCATGTGAACCAGATGTGTCTCAACTCCTCAAACTTGCTTCTCTGATCAAATGTAATAGAAGCGTCCAGGAGAAAGCAAAGATAAATGGATATCTGGGGGTCCAATAATTATAGGAGAGAGACTCATAAAGTTAGTAATTATTGCCACATTTCAGACTGAACAATAGTATTATATCTTTGGCCTTGGAGCCAAGGCTTAAATGGATGCTTTCAGCCATTGCAGCCAATAGAAGAAAATTTATAAAATGTCACTTTGTAAATTTCCTAAACTGAGCCAACAGATGAAACTGTGCAAATCGGCAAGAATTCCCAGAGCTAAGGGGATAGACTTCTTGAAAAACAAGGAAAAAATAAAAAATAAGATGAATGACCATCAATGGACCGTTGGCAACTGTAGATGGAAAAAATGAGAGGGAAATATTTATATGATGCGTCTGAGCTGCTCTCAAAAACTATCAGAATTTAAGATACGGATTTCAAGTGTACAATAACAATTATAATATCCTGAGACAGGGCTCATTGTGCAGACATTTTAGTAGCCCCTACCACATCTGGCTTACTTTGGGGTTTATATTTGTTGAATTCAAAGCATCCAAATTCTCATTTAGTCCCATTTTCCCTTGTCTAGATGTGTGTTTCCCTCATCCATCCCAATTTGGTAAAACGTCAGTCCCCTTTTAAGTCATGGGTCAACTCCTAAAATAGCCCAGATCATTTGCCATACAGTTTATGACATCTTACCTCGCAACAGGAAATATGTTTTACATGGCACAGATCAAGCAATCAGCAACTTATTATTTTAAGGTCCCGTTTATCTGTTTTACAGAAAATTGTCATTATTATCTATTCAGAAGATTTGGATGCTTCTGAGGCTCTCTCCTGCAAGTACTTTTACTAGATATAAAAAATGTTACCACTTATCTTTTATTCTGAGTTTGTGGTTTTTATTCACACACGTTTTTATGAGAATTACACAGGTGTTCATTGACACTGGTTCCACATCTTTTCCTGGACTGTCAACTTCTCCGTTTTTGCTGATTATTTTCTCTAAACATAGAATGAGTAAGAATCTGACATCATAAAATATCTACATCACACACACACACACACACACACACACACACACACACACCCTTCATTTGACCCTGTTTTCAAATCTGTCTGCCTCTGTGGTTCTACTTAATTTCACAACAAAATGCTGATTGTCCCATTCATTCCACAACCCACTCTAATCTGACCTTTTGCCAAGGTTACTAGCTGTATCCTAGTTTCCAAATTCTAAAAATACTTTTCGATACTCACCTTACTTGAACTGTGCCTGAACAATCCACCAATACATCGCCTGAACCAGAATCTTCAGCCTGGTTTCTAAGGAGCCCAGGCTCTCAGAAGGTACCTGTAAGAGGGACGGGATCTAGGACAAGAGAAAGGAAGAGGCCAAGCAAGGATGTGGTTGACCTAGCCTACAGCTGGTTCCCCTGAGAGCTCTGGATCACAGATGGTACTGGGAGTCTGTTCCACCATCAAACAAAGGATCAGAGATTTTGTCCCCAAATAGACATTGAAATAGCTACCAGGTATAGCTGGTAAGACCCTCTAATTGCTCAAGGGCAGACCTCCAAAGTGAAAGAGAACCCAAGAAATCTGGTGAGGGAGCTAACAGCACCTGCTACAAGCTTTCTTCACACTTGACACTTTAACTACCATATTTCTTCCTTCACATTCTCCTTTTTGGCCTCTGCAACACTCTTGGTTTATTTCCTACCTTTCAGCATCTTGGGTTTTTCCTTCCTGTTCCTGCTCTTTAATCATTGTTATTCTCCAGGGTTTTCTCATTCTGCCCTCTCACGTGATCTCACTAACACAAGCGTCTTCAAATACCCCCATTATGCTAAAGACTCCTATCTTGGGTCTGGTTCCCCAGAAACAGCCTGAGATGAGGAGTCTTGTTAAAATTATTTATTGAAGGAATTCTCTCAGGAGAAGGGAGGGAAAAGAAACAAGGTGAAGAAAACCAAGCAAGAACATGGTCTTGTCTGGAGACTAGCTTCAGTTTGACACCATGGGAAAGCTCTGGAATGCAAACTGCACCACAGATGTGGTCTTTTTGAGGAAAGAAGGCTGAACCCCTTTGTACCTTGTTGGACCCTCATGTCCGTCATGTGGGTCTGCCTCGGGAGTAGGGAGAGGATGGGCTGCATAAATCTCCTGGGTGAGTCAGATCCTGACAGTTCATCTCCTCGGTTGGACAATCTTCTCTATTGACTGTTTTAATTTAAGCTGTTTCTTAAACAACACTCAAAGCAACTCCTGGGAGATGGATACCCAAATGGGAAAGGAGGTTGGGCAAGGCGCCGGCACATTCATTACGGTCCACCCTTGCATTGCTTAGATCGATTTGCTTTTCATATTAAGTTTATTCAATCTAGGCACAACTTTTCCAAGATTCGTATTAGTCAGTTTCTGGGAAAACTTTCAAGGGGAAGTTCAATGGCATGAACTACAATTCTAGCTGCTGCCGTTGGTCTCAAGGTCATCAATGACATGTATCACCTCACTCTTCTTACTCTAGACTCCCCGCTACTTTGTCTAGCACTTCCGCTGAACTACAAGGCTCCCTGATGGGTTAACCCAGAATTTCATCTCTGTGGGGTCTCAGCCCTGGTTACCATGCCCTTGTCAATCCAAGGTTGCCGTTCTTGTCCACACTTTGTGTCCACTCCCACAGGTTCATCACCATGTCTCTTCCCAAGTATTTCTTGTCCTTCATTTTCCAACAGATGCAACAAAGCATGGGAGGCCCTTGGCACTTCAGTGGTTGACCTGAGTAACAGATCTATTCCTTTCTATTATGTAGCAGCAATCCTTCCCTCCTTCTTATGATAATCAAGATCAATTGCTCCTAAAAGTATTGTATCTCCTTTCTTGGCTTGCTAGCCTGCTGGCAGAAGGAGTCAAAAATGCCAAGGCAGAAACAGTAGCTTTACTTTTAGTTCACTGACTCTTGTGGCGCTCTCTGACGAAAGCATTCCTACTCTACAAACCAAAACATGTAGACTTCTAAAGTCTGAAATTCAAGGTTTGGGAAAAACAAATTCTCCATTTACCAAGAGCATTGGGGAGCAAGATTACTTCTACTCCTACTCTTTGGTTCTGAAATGCATATATTTTACCTAGGAGGGGCACAGCACCATATAATAATTATTGGTTTAAAGTGAATACCACCTTCTGAGGGATAACCTCCCCGTTTTTACAGAGTGTCACTTCCTAGTTGTCATCTCAGCTGCACCTTCAAGAGGCAGCAGCTTCTGGAAGTAGCAGGACCAGTGAACTCACAATCGTGTGCCCACAATTTCACTTCTTGTCTAGGTTTGATCTGATGCTACGTGAGATCCCATTGTGGTAGAACAGACTCTCTGAACCATAAGGTAGTGAAGTCTGAGGCCCTGTCACAATTGGCAAACAATGCCTGGAACTCATGTCAATTCAGTCAGAAGATGTTTCTGATCTTTCCAGTATGGAAGAAATCTTGTATCACCAACTTCCCATCAAGTGACCCCTGCAGAACTTCTGTCACGCTATTTATATCACGCCAGTGCCTGAGCTCATGTCACAGACACTGGAGTGGCCAAAGATAGGCACAGGCAGACATCTCCTGGGTCATTCCAGGAGTTTAGTGACTCTTCTGAGGTGGATATTTTCTAGAAGACATTAACTCTGATACAAATGTCCTCACGCTTAGTGTCCATGCCCACAGATTCATTACCATGTCTCTTCCCAAGTATTTCTTGTCCTTCATTTTCCAATTTTATTCTTTTCTGGCCCCTTGGAAACCCGCTAGGCTACTCACCTCTGCCTATAAGTCCTTATATGCCTTTGCCTTGTGCCAATTTTCTCGCCACACAACTCTGCCCACCGGGAGCATTGTGCCTCGCTGCTGTGTTTTAGGCCCACCCCTGAGTGGGGTTGTAGTGAATCAGTGCCCAGTTTCAGCCAGTCTATCTGTGATCAAGCGGAGTCTTTTCTTCCTTGATCAACTTGCTGTAGGGAATCCTCCATATATAACTTTAGGCGGAAAGGAAACAACAACAACAGTAGGTGATGGCTGTCTAGGCCACTTGTTCATGTAACTGATTTGTGCCTTGTGTAAAGGCCTAAGATCGACCACTCCCATTATACCACCGATGGCTTCTCATTCACCTGGCCTTATGACCCGGTATATCTGACAGCATCCAGAGCGTGATGGGTAGCTCTGGATTCATAGTCACTTAGGCCCCATGGTGAGATGCTCAGTTTGTTTCTCCTTGAGAAAATAACATGACAAGGACTGTTTGAATGGTGTATGTATGATCATTGGAAGCTGCACAAGGCTTGTCCTTACTCCAGAGCTTGATGGATCTGCACTATTTTTCCTATTTTGTCTGGCCAGAATTTTCAAACAGTGTCTTTCTGTACCTAGAAGGGCTGCTTATACCACAAATTAGACCTGTCGAGGTATCTTTCCTTGATCTTGACCCGAGTCTCTCGTGAAGTGAGAAGATTTTCATTTCACCAAATACATTCATCATGGAAGTAATACCACACTAACAAGCTTTGTGCTTCCTTCTTAGGGGTAGAAAGTGCAAGGTGTAATAATTGTCCCATATTCTGGAAGGATAATAAAGGTGGTGCCCCAGACCACTTGCTGTAGTTTGAATATTTAACTCTCCAAACCTTATGCTGAAATTTGGTCCCCAGTATTGGAAGGGGGGCCTGATGGGAGGTGTCTGGGTCATGGGGGTGGATCCCTCATGAGTGGCTTGGTGCCCTCCTCACAACCATGAGTGGGTTCTCCCTCTTTTAGTTCCTGCAGGAGTTGCCCCAAGAGCTGATTGTTAAAAAGAGCCTGGTACTTCCCTGTCCTCTCTCTCACTTTCAGTCTCTTTCCACACGACCTCTGAACATGCCAGTTCCCCTTCACCTTCCACCTTGAGCAGAAGCAGCCTGAATTTCTTTATACGTTACCCAGTCACAAATGGACTAAGACACCACTAGATCCCTAAACACTTCGCTAATGTGGTGAATCCCTGAACTGAGTAGGGTTCTCCTCCCACCTTCTGGAACACGCGTGTTTTATCAAGGCATCCAGAAGACATGTCTGTTCTTCCTCAACAGATCCCATGAACGTGATGTCATCACTAGAGGGGAGAAATGTCTTCTACAGAATGTCTAGACAATACAGGTCCCCTGGGATTAAACTATGACGAACAGAATTAATATTGTCTCAAGATAAGATTTTAAATGTATATTGTTGACCCTCCCTTTTGAATGTGAACTGCTTCTTGTATTTCTTCTTTAGAGGCAGATAAAATAATGCACTTACCAAATCAATAGTAACCTACCAGGGAGGCAAAGTTGTGTTAATCTTCTCTCACAAAGACAGCACAACCAGTGTAGCTCCTGCATTACGTACCTGCTTGGTTAGGTCAGATTTGGTTACCCATCATCCATGAAGTTGCAAATGAGACTTAACTAATCCCACAGGAATATCTGGAGCTAGAAGGACTCTTGAGAATTATCACAAATTCAGTCAAGGATCCAGGTTTTAGATTCTCCCCATTAGCCAACCATTGGGAAAATGCTGTTTCCTGAGAAGGGGATTAACCTTGGTGGATACAATTCCTTGAAGCCAGTAGCAGCCAATATTCTCAGAAGCTGGGGCATGAATAAGTCACTGTGAAGAAGAGGACAGCTGGGTAAGGCATGATACTATCCATTACACTTCCATATCCTGACTTTGGTCGTCAAATGTTGCCACCTGGCCCCAGCTATTCCCGGAATCCTAGAATCCACAGGGCTGCTAGGAGGGAGTCATGAACAGCATCTCTGAGCTCTTGATGATACTGGCACTCCCTGACCAGTGTGCTCCTTGCTGCATTGGTCAACAAGGAACATGTTAAACTAGTGACTCTTTATCTATTCACACTAACATTCCCAATTTTTTCATGTGTTAAAGATGGAAATTCTGGTATCTCTGTTGTTTAATGAGAAATATTTTCCTCTAAGCTTTCACATAGAAATGTCAGCACAATGTAAGCTCCATCTTCTGTGACCACAGAGAATCTCAGGAAAGCGCCTTCATGCTGACAAATTCTTTCTGATTCACCGGCACAGCCCACCCACCTTGATCCAGCACCCTCCAGATCCCCTCCCAGTCAGACTTTTCTATCTCCTGGCAGTCCATGTGAGCCAGGCCCAGCTGCCTCTTGGCATACGCCATTTATCCTCTCTTAACAAGCCAATACTTGCCCAGTTGGAGGGATAACGGCCAGGAGAAGAGATGAAGGAAGATCTAAAAAGGGAAAGCATTGGCTTAGAAGACACTGCCCTTTCTGAGTTCTTGGCATATTTTTCAAGAGAGAGGGCCCTTCTATCTTCTCACTATGGGTACTAGACCGCTTCTACAGACCTAGAAGATTTAGAGTCTGGAATTTCAACAATCCAAGTGCATCTATACACACAAGATTCCCTAGCCAGGCTGACTCTGGTGTAGAAGACTTGTGTAGGCTGAGAATTCAATGTTCTGTGGAGTTCTGCCACTCTGGGCCTAATCTTCATCTGTATGTATCCTCCAACTTCAGGAGATGGGTCTTTTTAAACGCCCTGTTGATTGGCCGGAAGTAGTGAGTCATGCTTGTGATCTCAGCACTTAGCAAGGCGAAAACTAGAGGATTGCTTGAGCCCAGGAGTTCAAGACTAGCTTGGGCAACATAGTGAAACCTTGTCTCTAAGAAAATAAATAAATAAATAAGGCCAGGTGTGGTGGCTCAAGCCTGTAATCCCAACACTTTGGGAGGCTGAGACAAGAGGATAGCCTGAGCTCAGGGGTTCAAGACCAGCCTGGGCAGCTTGGTGAGATCTCATCTTTACCATAAACCAAAAAATGAGCCGGGCGTGGTAGCACGCGCCTGTAGCTCCGGCTCCTTGGAAGGCAGAGGCAAAAGGATCACCGGAGCCCAGCAGGTCGAGGCTGCGGTGGCCGTGAGCGTGCCACTGCACTCCAGCCTGGGTGACAGGGTGAGACTCCAACAAATAAATGAATACATAAATACATACATAAATAAAAATGAATGCTATTTGGAGTATTCCGATTTTCACACATTGCTTTAATTAATAGACATGAAACTATCATTTCCTTCTTTCAGGGTCTCACCGGGGCTTCGTGATAGCCCCCCTGTCCCCAGTTCCTAGAATTGCTATTACTCCCACATCTCTGTGGACATCGCATTCTTAGTGTTTCTTTTTCACATGGATTCCATCCCAGAAAACTGTGGCTAAGAACTTAGCAATAGCGCTACAAGCCTGTGCTAAGGAGCATCAACCCTCTATTTACCACCCGTGATAGCAGCCACACTCTCACCCAACTTGAACTTGTCCTATTCCAGAATCCCACCCTTAATCTCCTCCCAGCCCAATACAAGGATCCTTGCTCAAATTATTTCTTGGTGTACGTGCCGTGAGTCTCCAATAACTAAAGTGACTGTCATACCTGACTCCATATCATAAGTCAGCACATGGAGTTTTTGCTGTTTTCATTTTTTAAAAACGTCTGTGAAAAGAAATTTTTCAGTTGTGTTTGTTGAATAACTTGATAACTTGAGAGCAGATTAGCAAATCTGCTGCTATTTTTGTTACAATTCTATGTGATATTCTTTTGCCATCCTTACAGATATCCACTTATGAATATCTTCTAGCCGAGCTCGGTGGCTCAGCCTGTAATCCCGCGCCCTTGGGAAGCTGAGGTGAGTGGATTGCCTGAGTCCGCGGGTTCGAGACCCGCCTCGGGCAACTTAGCGAGGCCTCATCTCTACAATAAATCAAAAAACTAGCCGGGCGTGGTAGCACACATCTGTAGTTCCACTACTTGGAAGGCTGAGGTGGAAGGATTACCAGAGCCCAGCAGGTCGAGGCTGCGATGGCCAGGAGCAGCCACTGCACTTCAGTCTGGGTGCAACTCAAAGAAATAAAAATAAAAATTAAAAAAATAAAAAATGAATATCTTCTTATTATGAAGTTATGAACTCCAGGTTTTTTTGGGTTTTTTGTTGTTGTTGTTTTGTTTTGTTTTTTTGAGTTGCAGTCTCACTCTGTCGCCCAGACTGGAGTGTAGTGGCCACTCCTGTCCACCTCAGCCTCCACCTGCTGGGCTCCGGCGATCCTTCCACCTCAGCCTTCCGAGTAGCCGGAATTACAGGCATGCGCTACCACACCTGGCTGATTTTTGATTTATTGTAGCGATGAGGTCTCGCTGCCCAGGAGGGTCTCAAACCCGCGGGCTCAGGCAATCCACTCACCTCAGCCTCCCAAAGGCGCAGGATTACAGGCTGAGCCACTGAGCCCGGTTCAAACTCCAGTTTTAAAACTGAAGAGGGCATTCCTGGCCATCTAATTCAGGTTTCCATTCAGAGCGGACTTCACTCTGGAGTGTCAAGGTATTTCTTGCCTCTGAAACAGCTCTTAGATTTCCAGTCACTGGCTGGCTCAAGGGAATGTCTTTTTTTGTTGTTGTTAATTTTTATTTTAAAGATGTAGGGTTCAATTCAGGGTGAGGTAGACAAATGGTCATCGTACAAGTAATGTTTGGGCCTCCCTTTGGTCCCCACTTCACCTGGTTTGAGATCAGGTATCCTTACTGATGAGGTATGCCCCCTCTCCCCGGGCAGTTTCCCACTACTGCCAGTCCCTTTCTTATAGGGTTACGATAATTGTTCAGGGTCCACTTATGAGTGAGAACATGTGGTCCTCAGTTCTTCAACATCCATGACCAATGTGGCCTTAACTGAACACGTCCTCTATGATGGACATCTGTTATTCTGCCTGCTGAGCATACATCCTCCCTTCTTCCATCTAGAGTACCAGTACCCACAATATTCTTCCAGGTCTTCCTCTACCTCATTTCACGCTGTGTGGCTCATGGGAAGGACTCCTATTCCAGGGACTGCACAAATAATCTGGGACTGGTTTATCAGCATATCAAATCCCCACCACAGTAACTGATGTGGAGATAGAAGGAGGGTCAACAACAACAACAAAAACAGAATTACCTTTTCCCCTTGTAGTACACTCGGAATTTGTTCCCCCAGATCAGACGGTCAATCAAAGTTTTTATCTGGAAGTTGCATCACGATTTGTGGAAGAAACGTCTCGAGTTGTGGCAAACAGGTGTCTTATTCTTCCACCATGACCACAAGCTTGTCCACACTGCGCTGAGCGTTCAGCAGCTTCTGACCAAAAACAGCATGCCCCACACCCCATTCTTCTTATTCACCCAAGAGACTTTTTTGTTTGTTTGTTTTCCTGGATGAAAAAAGTGTTCAAAGGGAAATGTGTTGCCCACGTGGAAGAGGTGAAACAAAAAACGGCAGAAGCACTAAAAGTCTTCAAGATTGATGAGTTCAAAAACTGTTTTGAGCAGAGGAAATAACATCTCAATAGACGTATTACATCAAATGGAGAGGACTCTGAAGATGACTGAAGTTTAAACATGTAAGAATAAATACACGATTTTTAATAAATAAATTCTGGGTTGGGGGGGGTTCCCCTTGTAGATAGGTAACCCAAGTTAGTCCAGGAAAACTGGGAAGAGAGTTCTCCTTTTCCATCAACTTATACTGGGAGGATATGGGTCTGGGCTACAGGTGGTTGTTTCATAGCTTCTGTTACGGTCTGTAGAACAGAGAATAAAATCAATAAATTGGAATGCAGAGATGAGAGATTGAGATAAACAAGTTTTTAATGACATAATTTGAGCCCTTGAATTGCACTACAACTGGAGTTTTCCATTGAGTGATCTGACAAATTTCCTTTTTTGTTATTGTGAATTTGTTTTGGTGTTGGCCTAAGTCAAAACAAAGTGACAGAGTGTTGGACTTTCTGTCACTTACATATAGAAATATGCTAACAGCTGCGCAAAATAGATATGTCATGAGTGACTCTTTCTGTACCCTGCACCCACCAGCTCATTTTGAACTTGAGGCTAACTTTGCCCTCCATTGTAAAATTAATAGCATCTCTCTGTTGTGTGAATAACTGCGTTTGGCACACAGAAAACACTCAGTGAAAGTTGATTGATGTATACAAGAATCTACATTTCCAAGATTCATAGTCAAATTGAATCGCTGAATACCTTTCATAGAAATATCTCTTGTACGGTCGACTGTATTTTGGGGGTTTTTTTTCCTTCAAATGTCTGTAAACAAAAATTTAGCAGAGAGTAGGTGTTCAGTTGAATCAGAAGTCTTTTAAATAAGCCATAAACAGGTTTAAAGGGTTAAAAAAAATAAATAAAACTGGGCATGGTGTCCTGTGCCTGTAATCCCAGTGCTGTGGAAGGCCAAGGCAGGTGGATTTCTTGAGTCCAGGAGTTTTAGAGTCTAGGCAACATAACAAGTCCTCGTCTCTAAAAAAAAAATTAGGCAGGCATGGTGGCCTGTGCCTGTAGTCCCAGCTACTCAGAAAACTGATACAGAAGGATTGCCTGAGCCCAGAAGGTCGAGGCTGCGGTAAGCAGTGATTGTGCCACTGCACTCCAGCCTGGGTGACAAAGTGAGACCCTAACTAAAAAAAAAAAAAAAAAAAAAGGAGTTAAAAACACTGAGATTTTAAAACATTACTATTTACAGTCATGAAAACTATATAGCATGATAATGAAACTAGTATCTGGCATGGAATTAACCAAGGTATTCTTAGATATAGCTAAGTAGAAGTAATATCACCATCATGAAACATGATTGACTTATATGCATTAGATGTAGGTGCTATGCTAAATGCTTGAAAACATTATTTTATTTTATTCTCCTAACATCCTATACAGTAGACATTAGTAACGGTCTTTCTGAGCTTCAGTTTCTTCATCCATAGAATGGGGATAAATATTTTCCCAAGATCACATAACCAGTAACGATTGAAACCCAAGCAGGTTCACCTCGAAACCTATGCTCTTCATC
Source organism: Carlito syrichta (assembly GCF_000164805.1). NCBI lineage: Eukaryota > Metazoa > Chordata > Mammalia > Primates > Tarsiidae > Carlito > Carlito syrichta. The sequence goes on from NW_007026350.1 coordinate 69,269, forward strand.
TGAAACTATCACCCATAAGTCTATAAAACTTCAGCAATCATTCTGAATAGCAAAATCGAAAGAGAAAATATCATTTTTAATTTAATTAACCTCAATTATCTTATTTTGCCCCAATTAATTCAATTTCTCAGAGCCGTGTTCAAAAGTCTGTAGATGACATTTCCACCCCCATAATATTTCCCTGTGCTCTCCAGGCTTTTGGCATCATTCCAAGGTACCATAATGAATACGAAATGATGATGTCTAAAAGTACAAGAGAGCCCACGATAGGTCAAAATATTACACAAGAGGCCATGGGAAGAGAACGCTATTACTGAGTCATCAGCTTTTAAGGAACTATTTTAGACTTCCTAATAAAGTAGGAATATCCTTGTATATAAATTTCCCAGCAGTGATAACAGTTTTGCTTCCTTCTGGTCTGTCTTCCCTTTAAGAAAAGTTAGCCATAATATAAGCTAGAAGGTCATCAGTGATACAGGAGAGATTAGCACACAGATGTGGAGAATTCTACAAGGTAAGTGGGCATGGAACTCAAGCCAAAACTATGATGTAGGGAAAGAAAAGTTATTCTATTTATTTTGAGTCAGAGTCTCACTCTGTTGTCCAGGCTGGAATGCAATGGCACGCTCATAACTACTGCAGCCTTGATCTGCTGGGCTCAGGCGGCCCTCCCACCTCAGCCTTCCAAGTAACTGGAACTTCAGGCATGTGCCACTACAGCTGGTTAAATTTTTTATTTATTATAGGGATGAGATCTAGCCAAGTTGTCCAGGCCGGTCTGAAACTCCTGGACTCAGGCAATCCTCCCACCTCTGCCTCCCAAAGTGCTGCGTGAGCCACCACACCCAGCAAGAAAATATATGTTTTTAAAAGTCAGTGACCTCTATTCCCTCCCCTGAATCTCAGTGGATCACATTGAGATGGTGGAGACCTCTGGATTTCCTCTTCAAGCGCTGTTGTCCGCACCATTATGGACCCCAGGGATAGAGCTACCACCATAGTGAGTTATCTGTTGACACCAGCTTCCAGGGACTGCACTTTCCAAGCACTTCCTGAGGAGTTTTATCCGTGATGCCAGGGAATTTTTATTCTTCTTGCCCACACCTGAATAACTGTGTCTAAACAGTGTCTGGCACAGAGTACACATTCAATAAATATTTTTCAAGAAAGTTAATTAAATAAGGGATGGATCTTAGTCAGTGCACAACTCCGTTTGGCAGCAACCATGAATGAACACTGCCTTCAGCATCTGCTCGCCTTAATTTCTCTGAAGTTAAGGTATTTCTTGCCTCTGAAACAGCTCTTAGATTTCCAGTCACTGGCTGGCTCAAGGGAATGTCTTTTTTTGTTGTTGTTAATTTTTATTTTAAAGATGTAGGGTTCAATTCAGGGTGAAGTAGACAAATGGTCATTGTACAAGTAATGTTTGGGCCTCCCTTTGGTCCCCACTTCACCTGGTTTGAGATCAGGTATCCTTACTGATGAGGTATGCCCCCTCTCCCCTGGCAGTTTCCCACTACTGCCAGTCCCTTTCTTATAGGGTTACGATAATTGTTCAGGGTCCACTTATGAGTGAGAACATGTGGTCCTCAGTTCTTTGTTTCTGTGAGAGATCACTCAGTATTACAGACTCTGTCAAGGGGTATTTCTGAACACTACTTCTGTTGAGACATGTAAGAAATGTTCCCTACTGAACATGCTAGGTACAATCCAACACAGTTCTTTCAAACAACAGCTCTCTTATGGAGAATTTCTTTGTAATCACTGATTCTCACATCACTGATTCTTTCATTTAAGGAGTAGGACCAAAGCTCTGTGTGTCTTTTCCCTGTGTGCTAACCCTTGATTCCTTAAGGGAGCCCTTTTGACAGTTGAAGTTAGCGATAATTCAGTTTATCAAATACATATTCAGTGCCTACTATGAGGCAGGCCCTCTTCTGGATCTCACGTATGGCTCAACCATTTCTTCAAAGGGCTTCCAAGTCAGTCAAATGAGGGGATCAACAAAGCTCCCGATTCCCTTTCACACGTGCTTTGGTTTCTCACATTGATATGGCACTCTGCAATATCAATGCGCCCACACATGCATTTCTTAACTTAGAGCTTCTCATCAGTTCCATGAGGCAGACATTGATCATTTCCATTTCTCAGATGGAAAGACTAAGGTCACAACAACTCTTAGACTCCTTGGAAGCCAGAAAACAGCAGGGCTAATTCTTTCACCCAAGTCAGGAACATTTTACACTAGACCCCTCTGTTCATTCTCAGGGACTATAGATGTTTTACTGTTGCTACTCAAGGTAGATGTTTATTAGCTTATTGATGTATTCTATTTTTAAACACCTAATCTATTTACAATACTGGAAACCGTATATAAAACATCATTTCTCAAGACTGTTGTATATTCCAGGGGAAGAAATAAACCACATATAGGCATCTATAAACTAAAACAGGAATGTGACACAGGCGGTAAATGGAATCCAAAAATAAAAATGAGGAAGAGAGATCACTTCCATCTGGGGACTTCCTGCAAACAAGACATCCAGGATATGTGTCTAAACAACAACGAGACAAAGTCGTGGAATGATCTTTGCAAAACAGCCCATTATTTTGGCAAATTGTAAGTTAAAAGAAAACTATGACCCATTTAAAGTTCATGGCATCATCCTTCCCTCAAAAAAAATTGAACATGAAAGCCATATGCCTAAATCCTCCCACTGGCAAGTTGCATTTGTGAGGTTGCTAGGTTCAGAGAGGATATCCACCTACCCACCCCCAACTTGCTTTTCACTGGAGAAAATTTAGAGTCTAAATTGATAGAAAATGATAAGCTTCCCACTTTAGCAGACCGAAACCTCATCAGAGATCAATCTTAGTGCTGGCAGAATCATCTTCCTCCTGGTTAAGCTGCACGTGCTAAGTGGATTTCACATTCTGTTCATTCACTTGGTTACACATGACACACAAAAAATGACAGTCATGTACAATCCAAATCTGAATAAACTAGAAGCATGTCCTTAATGCCAATGCAATTACTGTTGGCTTAGACAGCCAGGTGGAAACTCATCAGCCAATATTGTCCTCTCATCACTGAATGTGTTCACCAAAGATGGACTTGCATCAACTAGCCTGTGTTATTTTTTCGTGTCAATTTTTCCTCTCATTTGAAAGTATTATACAGGAACCATGAAGAGACATGATTTTGTTTTAGAGACACAATGCTTGCGGTTAATAGCTATGTTTGACTTGTCTTTAAAGTCATATGTCTCTAAGGACAGTTGGGTTTTGTTTGGGTTTTTTTTTCAGTGTGCCATTGAGAGAGAAAGGGCCGACAGCGGTGACTCAAGCCTGTCATCCCAGCACTTTGGGAGGCCAAGGTGAGAGGACTGCCTGAGCCCAGGGGTTCGAGACCAGCCTGGGCAACTTGCTCAGATCTTGTCTCTATCATATATCAAAAAACTAGCCAGGTGTGGTAGTACACGCCTGTAGTTCCAGCTACTTGGAAGGCTGAGGCAGAAGGATCCCCGGAGCCCAGCAGGTCGAGGCTGGGGTGGCCGTGAGCGTGCCACTGCACTCCAGCCTGGGCAGTAGAGTAAGACTCTGAATCAAAAAAGAAAGAAACTTCCCAGCTTACAAAGTAGGAATCATTGTGGTCTCCATCTTACAGATGAGGAAATTAAGAAGCAGAGAGGAGGTTGAAGACGTTGCCCAAAGTTACAAAGCTGAAAAGTGGCAGAGATAAGATTTGAATGCAGGAAGCCCAGGTCTAAAGTCCTAACTACCATACAGTCTCTAAAAGCTACCAGTTGGCTGGGCTTGGTGGCTCATGCCTATAATTATTTCTAGGACTTTGGGAGGCCAAGATGAGAGGCTTACCTGAGCCCGAGAGTTCAAGACCAGCCCAGGCAATTTGGCGAGACTTCATCTCTACAATAAATCAAAAAGTTAGCTGGGCATGGTGGCGCACTCCTGTAGTCCCAGCTACTTGGAAGGCTGACGTGGAAGGGTTGGTTGCCTGAGCCCAGCAGGTCGAGGCTGCGATGGCCTTGATCGTGCCACTGCACTCCAGCCTGGGCAACAGAGTGAGACTTTGACTCAAAAAAAATAAAATAAAAATGAAAATAAAAAAATAAAAGCTACTGGTCATTGAGTCCGAACAATCTCAAGATGCTGTGTCATACACGTTACATCCGATTCCTATTCTTCCTAGGAATCCTAGAATTAATAAAAATCCTCATTTTATATGTTTTATATGTGGGAAAATCAAAACCCTGAGAAGGAACCTATTATGAGAGACTAGGTGGAAAATAAAAACTCGAGAAGGAGCCTGTTATGAGAGAGAAACGGATTAGGAGTGTAAAAAGTGAACCTCACATCAAGTGAAATTGATTATGTAACTGCCCATTTCATCGAAGAGTTCACTAGTGTCTTGGTGAAAGTCATTTCAGGCAAGTCCTTTCAGGCAGGGAACAGAAATCAGATTGCAGTGGGTTGGTGAGCGAATGTGAAGTGAGATGCTGTGAGGTAGGGAAGCTTCAAATACAGCCCAGAATGAAAACGGGTCAGTAGCTAGAGAAGGACATTGTGTCCAGTGTGAAAGACATTTGAGCCTGGAAGACGCAGTAGGTGGCAAAGAGTTTCCACGTAGAGAGAGATTCACGATATAGGCGGGGGTTGGGATGACCAGTGAAATTAAGTCCCTGAGAGGGAGTAAGAAAGACGGAAATCTGGCCAGGCTCAGTGGCTCAGCCTGTCATCCCAGCACTTTGGTAGGCCGAGGTAAGTGGATTGCTGGAGCCTGCAAGTTCGAGACCAGCCCTGGCAACTTGGCGAGACCTCATCTCTACAATAAATCAAAAAATAAGCCAAACATGGTGGTGCACTACTGTAGTTCCGGCTTCTCGGAAGGCTGAGGCAGAAGGATCGTCTGAGCCCAGCAGGTCGATGCTGGGGTGGCGGGTGCCACTGCACCCCAGCCTGGGTGATGGAGTGAGACTCCAACTCGAAAGAAAGAGAGAGAGAAAGAGAGGGAGGGAGGGAGGGAGGAAGGAAGGAAGGAAGAAAGAAAAAGAAAGAGAGAGAGAGAGAGAGAGAAAGAAAGAAAGAAAGAAAATGAAAGAAAGAAAGAAAGAAAGAGAGAGAGAGAGAGAGAGAGAGAGAAAGAGAGAGAGAGAGAGAGAGAGAAAGAAAGAAAGAAAGAAAGAAAGAAAGAAAGAAAGAAAGAAAGAAAGAAAGAAAGAAAGAAAGAAAAAGAGTGCCCTTAGGGAGATTTGCCTTGGGCAGAGGGAGAGCCACATATTTCAAGATGTCTGCTATGTCAAGAGAGGACTTGAAGAAGTGGAATGAAATTCAAAAGTGCCAAAATATGAGTTGATTTTGAGAGGTGAAGAGGAGAAGAGCTGAGTGATGAGTGCCCTCTGAGCTTGCAGGGTCATGGGAAGACTTCGGAGTTCAAAGGATGAGAAAGTCTCTGTCAACACAAAGTGGATCAAAAGCTGAACTTTCAGCACACTGTCATAGTGGATGGGGTTAGTAGCCGTTTGTCATTAGGGGAAGCATAACACGTAAACATGAGCCTATCCCACAGATCATTCGTGTATTTTGGAAAATAAATGTACTAATTCTCACCATGTTATTTTAGGACAGACAAAATTAGACTGAGTCATTGGTTATGTGGCTCTGCTCCCACCATGATGTTTTCATCGTTTTTCCCAAGTTAATGTTTCTCCCAGCGTGCCCCGCCTGCCTCTGTGACTGTGCCTCTTCCAGCATGGTTCCACCTCGCAGGCAGTCCAGGGAGGCCAGCGGGTCCATGCAGAGGGCGGCTCCCATGGGCCCAGGCTCTTCCTGCCGGGACCGCTTGCCCACCCCGGTCCTCTTGGACTGTGGCCCTACAGTACTGGAAAGAGGGTCTGCAGACCAGCAGCTGGGCAACCCGCGGCGGCTGGTCCGGAATGCAAAGTCTTGGGTCCCTTTCAGACACACCGAGTCAGAATCTGCGTTGTGTCAAGATTTTCTGGCTAGCTGTCTACACGCTAGAATTTGGAAAGCCAGGTTTGGACTTCTCATCACAATCTGCCTTGCCTTCTAGTGGGGCTGCTTGTTTTATCTCTTATTTCAATTTCCAAAAGAAAAAGGATGACTTCTCATTCATATTTCCTAGAATACATTTGTCTCTGGAACGTGGTTCCAAATTCCGTCCATTCCATGCAGACAACCTTCCAATTCATTTTAAGCTTCATCTTCCTCTGGTACAACCTCTCAACCCAACCTGCCTGGTTCTACCACACTCCTGCGTTGCCCCCTCGAAATGCCACGTGCTATAATACTGCTATGATTCTTGCCAGGATTCTTTTTTTAGTGGGAATCTCTCTCTGTCGCCCAGGCTGGAGTGTAGTGACCCATTCACGGCCACCGCAGCTACACCTGCTGGGTTCAGGGGATCCTTCTGCCTCGGCCTTCCAAGTAGCTGGAACTACAGGCGCAGGTACCACACTCGGCTCATATTTTTGCTTTATTGTAGAGATGAGGTCTTGCCAATCCTCTCTCCTCCACCTCCCAAAGTGCTGGGATTACAGGCGTGAGCCACGGTTCCCAGCCCAGGCTGTTATTTTCATCCCTCCCAACACCTTTCTTCTTGATAAACTACTGATCATCATAAAAGTCAACTGTCACCTGTCCTAGAAAGCCTTGTCCAACCGCCCTATGTGCAGAGTGGCTCTCCCTCTGCTGTTATCTCTCTCTTGTCAGATTTCACTTATGTTGAGTATAAGCACTATCACAATTAGTTCTTTATCTATTTCACCAAATAAAATATGCGGTCCTTGAAGACAGAGACTGCATTTTCTTCATCTTATATCCTTAGCACAGTTTCTAGCACCTGGAAAGAAATCAAGACATGTTATAATGGAGATATAGAAATAAGCATAAATATAAATATAGACCCCGATATACTTACTTTACTGGTATATATTTTGTTTATTTAGCTATATTTGTAATTTTATATATTTATATTGGTAGTTTATGTTTCGCTTATATATTTAGCATATATTTTATATATATCTAGTTTACATATGTATAACTCAAGTATATCTAGCTTATCTGGGTATGTTTGTGTATATGTGTCTTTAGCATATATGAATTAGCTGAGTTTTCTCAGGAAAAAATAGGAAGAGAAGATCATGAGAATATATTTAAAATGTGGGGGATGGGGAGATGTTTTATTCCCACAGCCCCCCAAATGACCAATGTAACTGCATAAATCCCATGAGCTTATGAGATTTGTTTCTGGCAAAAGTCACACATCCTAAATAGTTACCCAAATATCTTAACCATCTAGTTGCCAAAACTGGATTTATAATTATTTTACTCTAGACTCTGCAAGACTTTAGGCTTTTCCAATTCCTATTTGGATCACTTATTACAAAATTCTTTTTTTTTTTTCTTTTTGGTCATTGTTTCAACAATTAATAAATAAACAAGTTTTCATGGAATAACTAAAATGGACAATAGCAGAGTCATACATACAGCTCCTGGCCCAGGGGAAAGAAAGGAGGGAAGTGAAAAGGAAAGAATTTATTGAGCACCTTCTGTATGCCAGGCATTATTCTAGACATCTTACATGCATTTTAATTTTTATCCTCACAACAACTCTAAGAGACAACTGTTATGTCATTACCCTCCAATAATACGTTTATGTCTATATATTCATAAGTTATTATTTAATAGAAAGGGCTATGTTTCAAAATCACCAAGAACAAAAATGCTCATCCTAGCAATGATCTTTCAGAAGAAATAACAGTCTTTTTAGACAGTCTAACAATTGTAATGCATTCTGCAAAGCAACTAACCACCAATAAACACTAACGTAATACTGTTTTAAGAGCTAAATGCGGTGGAAAACTTGCTGGGAAGTTCCCAAACCCTATAACATTCAGATACTTACCCCTAACGACCACATCAATATCAGACTTCCCTTTTTGTTTTATTCAGGTTTTCAGTGAACACTAGGCTGACTGTAGAGGTTTGTGTGCTGACACGTCAGGAATGTTCTGAGTCACTAAACCTCCAGAGAGAAGGTTGTTTGGAATTAAGAAACCAAGATGATACTTTTCATAATGCCACAGTTGTAAGTAGTGTGGGTTAACAGCAACCTTATCAAATATTCTCAGTTATGAAAGGGACATTAAAGCATCTGTTAAGGTACCCAAAGATAACTGTTATGGTGAAGTTTCGGTGTCAACTTGACTGGGTCACGAGGCGTCCAGATGTTTGGTCAAATGTTGTTCTGAGTATGTCGGGTGTGTCTGTGAGGGTGTTTCTGGTTGAGATTAACATTTCAACCTCTAGTAAACTGAGTCAAGCAGACTGCCCTCCCTGACGTGGGTGGGACTCACTCGTCCATTGAAAAACTAAATAAAACAGAAAGGGAATTTTGCCTGTATGATTGGTTGAGCTAGAACATCCGTTTTTCTCCTGACTTAAGACTGGGACTTAGACCATTAGCTCTGCTGGTTCTCAGGCCTCAGACTCAGCCCGGAATCCTCCCGATAGCTCGACTGGGTCTCCAGCTTGTCAATTTGCAGATCTTGGGATTTCTCAACCTCCAAGATCATGTGAGCCAATTCCTTATATGAGAGGGGGGGGCGGAGAGATTGGGGGGAGGGGAGGGGGTGAGAAGGAAGAGAAGGGAAGGGAGAGAGTTCTACTTCTCTGGGGAACCCTAAAACAATAACTTGCATAAAAATAAATAAAGGACAACACTTGAAGCAAACTCTTTTGCAAATACTAGAATTGTCCATATTCCTCAGCAAAGTCCCTGTGTTTTAATCTTGTGTTTAATGTCATAAACATCCAGAATTGAAAGTCGCCCTGCTTCTGAAGCAACCTAACGATAATAAGGACGGTGACCAAGAACTCTGGGGAGAGGATTTGGACCACAGTTTAGCAACACTTCCTTGAGGGCTTTGCATCCATCATCTCATTTAATTTTTACAGTTACCAAGAGCTAGGCAGTATCCTGACTTTACAGTCTTGGAGAGGTTAAGTAGCTAACCCTATCACTTACCAGCTGCCTGACTTTGGTCAGCATAAAATAACATCTCTTGAATACCACGTCTTTGTCTTTAAACTGGGGCCTGAATTGTTTAGCTCACAGAGCTGTTCTAATGATTAAGTGATGGTGTACCTAGCGTATCTGAAATATAACAAGATTTCAATAAATATTGATGTTCTTTTATCAACTGCAGGTCAGCAAAATCTCAATAGTTGCCCAAATCATATCTTGGAGTTTGAAATAACGCCTCATATAACTGCTACAGGTTGTTCTTCAAAAAAAAGAATTCAAGGACCAAGCTCTAGCTGTGTGATTTTCATGCAAGAAAATATGTAACCAGGCTGGGCCCGGTGGCTCATGTCTATAATCCCAGCACTTTGGGAGGCCGAGGGGAGAGGATTGCCTGAGCCCACGGGTTTGAGACCAGCCTGGGCCACTTGGTGAGACCTCATCTCTACAATAAATTAAAAAATTAGCCAAGTGTGATGGTGCATGCCTATAATTCCAGCTATTTGGAAACCTGAGGTGGAAGGATCACCCAAGCCCAGCAGGTCGAGGCTGTGGTAGCTGTGAATGTGCCACTGCACTCCAATCTGGGTGACAGAGACTCTGACTCAAAAAAAGAAAGAAAGAAAACATGTCACCAACAGCTCTTCTGCAAATAGAGAATCGATAATAAACTAACTGGAAAATTCTGATTTGATACACCTCAACCCATCAGTGTTGGTGTTTTGAATGTGCTTTTGAAAATGATGGCATTTCTCTTCAGATTGCTTTCAAATGTGGTTTTCTATTCTCTTAAGTAAAATGTTTAGGGTATTCTTTTCATCATACGAGGGTTTCTGTATGAAAATCAATGCAGACTGGGCTCGAGACAAAATTCAGCGTTAGCCACAAGCTAAGAACCATTATACAGACCTGCAGCCCCCTGAACAAACCTGCCCCCGCCTCCTTTACAGTCAGGGGCTCGCTGCAGTGGGAGTGGCTACGTCAAATGGTTTCTGTGCCTTCCTGCTTGAGATTTATAACTTTTTAAAAAACAGTAAAATCACCCAGTTTTTCAGTAAAGCAGTTGAATATTGTAAAGATGCCTTAGTTTTAAATTCACTTCTTTCTCTCTGCACGTCCACATTTTTTACATTTGTGTTGAACGCATGACTTCACACTACGATTTAGTTCTAAAATTCAGCTCTAATAATGAAATTCATGCTTGACTGTGATTAATTAAATACAACACAGTCCAAAAAGTTTTTTTAAATATATTTTAAGTTCTTTTCCAAAGGCTTATATAATAGGAGTGCTTTTTAGATGGAATGAATGCTAGTTCCTTATCTAGTCATTTGTTTTCAACTAGAAGCAACTTTGCGTGGGTTCTATGCACAGCGCTCATTCTCTGCTTCCTTTCTGTGCACATTTTTTAGAAATGTTTCCCTTATTTAGATGTAACATGCTCACAGTGGCTCAAGCCTGTAATCCCAGCACTTTGGGAGGCCGAGGTAAGAGGATTGTCTGAGCCCAAGTGTTCGAGACCAGCCTGAGCAACATGGCAAGACCGCGTCTCTACAGTAAATCAAAATTAGCTGGGCATGGTGGTATGTGCCTGTGGTTCCAGCTACTTGGAAGACTGAAGCAGAAGGATCACTTGAGCCCAGCAGGTTGAGGCTGCAGTGGCCGTGAGCGTGCCACTGAGCTCCTGCCTGGTCAAGAGTGAGACTCCAACTCAAAAAAAATGTAACATACTGTCTATAACTGAGAAACCTTGGTAATATGTATTTTACATAGTCTAATTTATTTTTTATCCACTTTGGATCAATTCTTACTCCCAGATATTTGCACATAGATGATGAGTGAATTTGATTTGAGAGTATCATGCTTGTTTTTTGTTTTGGGGGTTTTTTTGAGTTGAAATATCACTCTGTCGCCCAGTGCCATGGCATACTCATGACCACCACAGTGTCGACTTGCTGGGCTCTGGCGATCCTTCCACCTCAGCCTTCCAAGTAGCCAGAGCTACAAGCACGTGCTACCATACCAGACTAATTGTTGATTTATTGTAGAGATGAGGTCTCACCAAGTTGCCCAGGCTGATCTCAAACCCACAGGCTCAAGCAATCCACTCACCTCGGCCTCTCAAATGCTAGGATTACAGGCTGAGCCACTGAGCCCAGCCCATGGTTGCTTCTAAAGAAACAATACGCACACTCATGATAAAAGTCAAATGATAGCATGATCGATTGAATAGAATAATTATATACTTCTTTATTTCATTTACCTATAGTTGGCGATCTTGTTTACAAACAATAGAGAATCAAAACATGATGGGGAGGCTTAAGCAATAAAATATACTTTCCACATCTCTCAACTTGTCTTCTTTCTCCCCACTCCCTCTTTTCCTGGAAGCCCTGGCCCCTCCTGCCCCGCACGCACAAGTGTAGGGAGGAGAGCTGCAAAGTACAGGAACAATTTTCCAGAACAGACCCAGGACCCAGTGAAGTCCAAGCAACAAGGAGGCTCCGTGGCTGGCCTCACTGAACAGGTCTGCTGTCCGTCGTCTATGTCTCCCCACTGTTTTCTCTGTGGCCAACCTTAGAAAAGTCCCTGTGAAGAGCCAGACATGCAACAGACACATGAAAAAGCACTCAGCCTCACTCATTAGCAGAGGAATGCAAATCAAAACCACACTGAGATGCCGCCTAACCCCGTAAGACTGGCCATCATTAATAAAACAAACAACAACAGATGCTGGCGAGGATGTGGAGAAAAAGGAATGCTTCTACACTGCTGGTGGGAATGCAGACTAGTACAATCTCTTTGGAAGACAGTGTGGCGATTTCTGAAAGAACTAGAAATTGGCCTTCCATATGACCCAGCAATTCCCCTATTGGGAATATACCCGGAAGAACTCAAATTATTCTACGAAAAAGATACCTGCACATGTATGCTTGTTGCAGCTCTATTCACAATAGCAAAAACATGGAACCAATTGTGTTGCCCATCAAAGATGGACTGGATTAAAAAAATGTGGTGCATATACACAGTGGAATATTATGCAGCCATAAAGAAGGACAAATGTATGGATTTTGCAGCAACTTGGATGCATTTGGAGTCGATCATACTTAGTGATTTATCACAGAAACAAAGAGCTGAGTTCCATGTATTCTCACTCATAAGCTGATCTTGAACAATTATAATGCTGTGGGAAGGCAATTGGCAGTAGTGGGAAACTGTCAAGGGGGGTGGGATTGGCAGTTGGGGGAGGCTGCTGGGGGAGGGAGGGACATACCTCATCAACAAGGGTACCTGCACGATCAATGTTTGTATACCTAACCCTGAATTGTACCCCACATCTTTATAATAAATAATTAAATTAAATTAAAAATTTTTTTAAAAGAGCCAGGAATGGTGGCACACACCTGTAATCCTAGCACTTTGGGAGGCCAAGGCAAGAGGATTGCCTGACCCCAGGGGTTCAAGATCAGCCTGGGCAGCTCGATGAGACCTTGTCTCTACACTACATACAAAAAATTAGCTGGGCATGGTGGCGTAGGCCTGTAGTCCCAGCTACTCAGGAGGCTGAGATGGAAGGATTGCCTGAGCCCAGCAGGTCGAGGCTGTGGTAGCCATGAGTGTGCCATTGCACTCTAGCCTGGGCGACAGGGAGACTCTGACTCAGGGGAGAGGGAGGGAGGGAAGGGAAGGAAACGGGAAAAGGGAAAAGGGGAGGAAGAAAGAAAGAAAAAGCCCTCATTAGGAAAGTGGGTTGATGGAGGTGATCTTTCCATCCTCATTAAATAGTAGGTTTTCGCCGGGATTCTCTCCCTGGGCCATGAGTAAGAAGCAGTAACCACACAGATGTTTTGTCTCACATGTATTAACTTTTAAACATCTTTACAATCTATAAGCTACACAGAACCTGATAAATGCTATCACTCACTTTACTTTCCCCAGGAATGACTGACCTTGTTTCTCAACCCAAGAGAAGATTCTCTCATGAATCAAAAAGTCATTCCACCATCTTAATTGGACGATACTTGGGGAAAAAAATACTAGTGGAGTCCTTTTTCTCATGGGTCTGTAGGCCCTCTCAAGCGAAAGCATTTGAATGAACAATGATGTCGAAACTTTTCCTCGTGGCAACCGCAGATCTGGCGGAGAGGGTACCTCGAACCCCCGGGGAAAACGAAGAAGTGAGAAATGTCCTGTCAGTCGTCCTCAGCTAGATGAGAAATACAAAATCAGAACGTCCCTAAGAGATAGGGCTTTTCCAGCTTCCGCAGTGTTCAAAGTGATCGTCTTCCTATTGTTTTCTAAATGTGGTATAAAAGATAAAAAATGGTACAGGGCACTTACCATGAATAGAGTTTACAGGACTGAAAGTTGCTCTGGTAAGTCACTCAATGAGTGCTAAGTGAACGTGAAGGCCTGGGACATTACTGCATATGACTAGACTTGAGAAACACCATACACTTAGGCTACACTAAATTTCTAAAAAAAATAATGTATGCTGGGACTTTGTGCTGGCTCCAACATCACTAGGCAACAGAAAGTTTTCTGCTCCATCTTAAACTTACGGGACCACCAACATATACACATTCCATTGTTGACCAAAACGTTGTCATGTGGCACATAGCTGTATGGTCTTAGATTAATAGTTTTTCTGCCAGGCATGGTGACTCATGCCTGTAATCCCAGCACTTTGGGAGGTGGAGACAAGAGAAATGCCTAAGCCCAGAGATTCGAGACCAGCCTGGGCAGTATGACAAGACCTTGTCTCTACAATAAATCAAAAAATTAGCCAGGTTTGGTGTCACCCGCCTATAGTTCCAGCTACTTGGAAGGCTGAGGCAGGAGGATCACCTGAGCCCAGCTGGTCAAGTCTGAGGTGGCTGTGAGCATGCCACTGTAGTACTGCCTGAACGACAGAGTGAGATTCTGCCTAAAAATAAATAAATAAATAAAAAGTGGGCCGGAGATAGTGGCTCAGCCTGTAATCCCAGCACTTTGTGAAGCCGAGGTGAGAGGATTGCTTGAGTCCAGCCTGGACAACTTAGTGAGACCTCGACTCTACAATAAATCACAAAAACTAGCCAGGCGTGGTGGCATGCGTCTGTAGTTCCAGTTACTTGGAAGGCTGAGGTGGAAGGATCGCCTGAGCCCAGCAAGTCGAGGCTGGGGTGGCCGTGAGCCTGCGTGCCACTGCACTCCAGCCTGGGCGACAGAGTGAGACTCTGACCAAAGAAAAAAAGTATTCCAACTTTAGTGTGCATGGTAATCAACTAGAGAGCTTGCTAAAAAAAGAGTATTGGGCCTTCCACCCAGAGTTTCTGATGTAGTAGGGGCAAGATAAGGCCTGAGAAGTCACACTCCTGAGAAGTTCCCCAGCTACTGATGCTACCAACTCAGGGACCACACTCAGAGAATGATAGGAGGCTTAAACGGGTTGCTGAGTTCATGATGTCCTCTCTAATATCAATATGTTTTTGATGGGAAATTGACAGTTCAATGGAGAAGAGAATTAGCCTCTATTAAGTTCTGACATGGTAACAGAAATTGGTCTTAGATGATTCAAAAATTAGCTCTTTTAAAATACAAAGTGGGCCGGGCTCAGTGGCTCAAGCCTGTCATCCCAGCACTTTGGGAGGCCGAGATGAGAGGATTACCTGAGCCCACGGGTTTGAGACCAGCCTGGGCAACATGGTGAGACCTCGTCTCTACAATAAATCAAAAAATTAGCCGGGCGTGGTAGCGCACGCCTGTAGTTCTGGCTACTTGGAAGGCTGAGGCTGAAGGATCACCAGAGCCCAGGAGGCTGACACTGGCGTGGCCATGAGCATGCCACTGCACCCCAGCCTGGGCGATAGACTGAGATTCCAACTCAAAAATAATAATAATAATAAATGAAAATAAAATACAGAGTGATATTAGGATCCCAGACTTCAACCAGTTAAGATGGACTGGTCAGCAAAGGGAAAGCAATGAAAAGCATGGCACTGCTCAGGGTATTAAGTCAGCTTCCACTGTCTCCAGTCTGTGGCCTGAACGGGCCAAGATTCACATCAGAAAGACCCTCCGAGGACAACCTGACGAAGGTCACCAGTGCTATCTCCGGAAGAAAGAATGTCTGAATAGGAGAGATTAGAAGTAAAAATGGAAGAAAAGTGGAAAAGAAACAGAGCTACGAGAAAATAAGGCTTTGAAAAGGCAAAACAAAGCCGCACCCAAGGTCTGTTGTGTTGACGATTTGCCTAATCAAAGGACGGTTAATCAAGATCCTAACTTGATTTGAAAACCACCTTCCCGGTCTCTGTTCTGTGTCCATGTGTCTTTTTTCTTTCTTCCATTCCACTTCCTAACAGAGGAAACTTCCTGTTGATGTTTCTTATTAAACAAGACCACCATCAAGGCCACATAAAAGTGACATGTTTCATATGGCTTTCTTTATTTTTATTTAATTCATGTTGTAACATTTCTGGAGGGCAATTTAGCTGTATAATCCAAAAACATCTAAAAAGCGTATTCTCCTCAACCCAGAAAATCTATTTCTTGGAATCTATCCTGAGGGAAATCAACATGACTGTATCTTCAAACACGTAGTAGGGTTTATTTTAAAATATCATAAAAATCTAAATGTCTAATGAAGGAATATTTTTAAATCTGTGACACATTAAAAGAAGCTATTTTACTATTGTAGAAGAACTTTTAATTGGCATAGAAAGATATACAGGACTGGGCTTGGTGGCTCAGTCTATAATCCCAGCACTTTGGGAGGCCGAGGCGAATGGATTGCCTGAGTCCACGGTTTCAAGACCAGCTCGGACACCTTGGTGAGACCTTGTCTCTACAATAAATCAAAAATTAGCCAGGCATGGTAGCACGTGTCTGTAGTTCCGGCTCCTTGGAAGGCTGAGGTGAAAGGATAGCCGGAGCCCAGCAGGTTGACGCTGAGGTGACAGTGACTGTGCCACTGCCCTCCAGCTTGGGCAGCAGAGTGAGACTTCAACTCAAAAAAAAAAGAAAGAAAGAAAGAAAGATATCCAGGATATAATATTATATTTAGAAAAACAGGTCTAGCCGGGCTTGGTGGCTCAGCCTCTAATCCCGCGCTTTGGGAGGCTGAGGTGAGTGGATTGCCTGAGCCCGCGGGTTCGAGACCCACCTGGGCAACTTGGCGAGACCTCATCTCTACAATAAATCAAAAAATTAGCCAGGTGTGGTAGCGCACACCTGTAGTTCCGGCTACTTGGAAGGCTGAGGCGGAAGGATCCCCGGAGCCCAGCAGGTCGAGGCTGTGGTGACCGGGAGCGGCCACTCCACTCCAGTCTGGGTGACAGAGTGAGACTCCAACTCAAAAAAAGAAAAACTGGTCTAAAACAGTATATTTTAAATTATTATTTATTTTAAATTTTGTTTTATTTTAAATCCAAGGAGTACATGTCCAGGTTTCCTACTCAGGTGCACTGTGTGATGGTGAGGTTGGGTTTCCATAACACCTGCCCTCCAGGTGGTGCGCATGGTACCCAACAGGTGCTTTTCAACTCTCATCCCCCGCCTCTCTCCCCTCTTTATGTCTCCAGTATCTAATATTCCCAGACTTGTGTGTACCTGGTATTTAGCGCCCATGTATGAGTGAGAACTATTCTATTTCTATTTCTATTTCTGTGATCATTCTATTTCTGTGATCATTCCCTTAGAATAATGGCCTCCAGTTGCATCCATGCTGCTGCAGAGGATATGATTGTGTCTTTGTGGCTGTGTAGTATTCCACGGCATATATGTACTACATTTTTGTCATCCAATCCACCATTGATGGGCACCTAAGTTGGTTCCATGCTTTTGTTGTTGTGGTTAGTGCTGCAATAAACATGTGAGTGCAGTTGTCTTCTTGGCAGAGTGATCTGGGCTCCTTTGGGTGTATACCCAGGAGTGGGGCTGCAGGATTGAATGGCAAGTCTATTTTCAGTTCTTTGAGAAATCTCCCAACTGCTTTCCACAGGAATTGAACTAGTTTACATTCCCACCAACAGTGTATCAGCATTCCCTTTTCTCCACAGCCTTGCCAACATCTGTTGTTTTGCGGTTTTTTTGGTTGTTGTTTTTTTTAACTTTTTAATGATAGCTATTCTGACCTGTGCGAGATGGTATCTCATGGTGGTTTCGATTTGCATTTCTCTTGATCATTAGTAATGCTGAGCATTTTGTCATATGTTTGTTGGACGCTTGTATGTTTTCCTTTGAGAAATGTCTTTTCATGTCCTTTGCCCACTTTTTAATGGGGTTGTTTTTTTTTTCCCTGTCAATTCGTTTGAGTTCTTATAGATTCTGGATATTGTCAGATGCATAGCTTGCAATATTTTTTCCCATTCAGTGCGTTATCTCTTCACTCTCTTGATGGTTTCTTTCACTGTGCAGAAGTTTTTAACTTAATAAGGTCCCACTTGTCATTTTAGTTTTCCCTGACTTTGCTTTTAGGACTGGGTCATGAATTCGTTGCCTAGGTCAATGTCCAGGAGTGTGTTTTCTACTAAGATTTTCATTGTTTGAGGTCTTATGTTTATATCGTTAATCCATTTAGAGTTAATTTTTGTATATTATAATACGTAAGGGTCTAGCTTTATTCTTCTGCATATGGTTAGCAGTTTTCCCAGCACCATTTTGTTGAATAGGGTGTCCTTTCTCCAAAGTTTGTTTTTGTCAGCTTTGTCAGAGTTGAGTTAATTGTAAGTTAGTGGTTTTATTTCCAGGCTTTCTATTCTGTTCCTCCGGTCTATGTGTCTATTTTTGCATCAGTACCATGCTGTTTTGGTTACTAGTTAAGTTTGGTTATGTAAAGTTTGAGGTCTAGCACTGTGATACCTCTGACTTTGTTCTTTTTGCTCAGGACTGCTTTGACTATTCAGGCTCACTTGAGAACTTGATGAAAGTTCATTTTATTTTCACGTGTGGATAAATTGTTGGAGCTAGGTAACTTCAGGATGGCAAGATCTCACGTAAGCAATAAATAATCTCACACTTACAATAGGAAATAATAACAAAGAATAATCTGAGTTAATCAGTGGAAATAGTCAACAAAAGAATTATAACTCCATTTCCAAATAAAAATTTTCTTTCATGAAAATATTCTAAATTGAGTAGGAACTGACCAATCTTTATTTTATTTTATTTTTGAGTTGGAGTCTTACTCTCTCAGGCTAGAGTGCTGTGGCGTGCTCATGGCCACCACAACCTCAACCTGCTGGGCTCAAGCGATCTTTCTACCCGAGCCTTCCAAGTAACAGAAACAACAGACGCATGCTACCACGCCTGGCTAATTTTTTGATTTATTGTAGAGACAGTCTCACCAAGTTGCCCAGTCTGGTCTCAGGCAATCCTCTCGCCTTGGCCTCCTAAAGTGCTGGGATTACAAGCTTGAGCCACCATGCCTGGCTGGGACCGACCAATCTTTAAAGAGAGTTACATCATTTTATGGAAAGAATCTCTTGGCTATTAAGGTGCTGTAGACACAATACTTATTTTTCCTTGACGTTCAGTAGACAATACTTCTGTTCATGGTAAGACAAATGTTCCGATACCTACCCATTAAAGAATATAAACTTAATTACTTCTAGTTATTGTATTTTTAAATATTCTCCATCAAAGTATGGCTAGCACAATTGTATAGAATGGAAACTACAACCTGCATCCGAACTCAGAGATATTTCTGAAGGGTGTTGTTTTCTAATACCATGAATGACCAGAGCATGCATGGTTAGCATGAACACTAAACATTATACGTGCCAGCTTCTGATGGTTCCCAAAGACCAATGGGAAATTATTTTTCTATTTGCCTTCTGAACTAGATCTTTCCATCTAAGATCTAGTCTCCTAAGCCTTCCACTAACTTCTCTGTGGTTGTAGTTTACTCAAATGATCCTAGATTCTCAGATTCCTCAACTATCATGGTCAAAGTCTTACAAAAGACAACCTCTAAGGCATAAGATTGTTTCTGTCTCCACCATTTTTATCCTAGGCTCTCCTTCTTGCTAATTAAATATTCTTCACTTTGTACAAACTCCAAAAACATGAACAAAATTATACAAATAATTCTCATTATTCTAGTAGACACTTTTTAAAAATATAAACTGGAAACAATTACAAAGCTATTTATAAAGGCTTGCTAATGGAAATGGAAATTTCTGTTTGTTCACAGTAAGAAATGAAAGACAACTTCCTATTGAGAAATCAAAACTTAAGTGAACTGTTACGGAAATGCCTACAAACATAAATGACAACTTTTCATCTATTTTTAAAGTTTGCTAATGACTCATCTTTGCTATTTGGCAATAAATTATATTTAATTTTTTATTTGTATATAACTAAATTTAATCATTGCTTTTAAGTGCTCACATTTATATCCTTGACTTGATTTGATTTTTAAAAAAGAACTCTACTTCCAAAGGCTTCTGAGTCATGTTTAGATACTACCTTGAGTAATTAATACCAATAACACAAGGATTTATGAATCTCTTTGAAGTTTTCACAATTTATTCATATAATTTTACATCATGAGCATCAAATCAGATAATATTGCACAGATAAGCATAATTATTCTCATTTTTCAAGTAGGAGAAGGGGGAAAGAAACTTAAATTATAGCTCTGTACCCATGAGAGTCACCAAACTTTTTATTTTTTTTATTTTATTTTTTTTGAGTTGTAGTCTCACTATGTCACCCAGGCTGGAGTGCAGTGGCATGCTCATAGCCACCCCAGCATCAACCTGCTGGTCTCAGGCAATCCTTCCACCTCAGTCTTTCAAGTAGCTGGAACTATAGGCACACGCTACCACACCTGGCTAATTTTTTTTATTTATAGTAGAGACGAGGGCTCACCAAGTTGCCCAGGCTGGTCTTGAACCCATAACCTCAGGCATTCCACTCACCTCAGCTTCCCAAAGTGCTGGGATTACAGGATGAGCCCCCAAGCCCAGATAAGCTTTTTTATTTTAAATGAAAGTTCTCATATAAACTTGACAATGATTGGAAGATATAAATATTCTCTCAGGGAGGAAACAGAAACTCAATAATTTTTAAAACTGTTTCAAGACTAAATAATGGTGAATTTGTGGTAATAATCAGTTAAATACATTAAAACACCTACAGTTTATGACACTTCATTATTTGTGCACTTCTGAATTTCAAGTTAAAAGGTAATAAAATTCCTTTTAAACATTTAGAAATTTTCCAATTCGTATGCTGAAAGTAAATATTCTTATCCTCGAGGTAATCAAGTAGATCTTTGTACCCTGCAAACTAAGAAGTCTTACATTTTTTATTAAAATACATGTACTCAATATGGAAACTGAAATACGCAAAGCATCACATATTTACATACAAACTAATAAAAGATTCTCAAAGTCAACTGTGTTAAGCAGATCAACTTCTCCCTCTTACCCTTCATATCTCTTACACACCCATTCATCCAACCTACCCTACAGGCTTTGACCATGAGATAACAAAGCCACTCTCTACCCTCTAGGGGCTCACACTTTCGTTGAAGAAATTCAGGAAAAAAAAGAATATTATTTGAAAAAAAATGTTACTAAAGAATGTGAACAAAGGTCTCAGGGCATATGAAAAGAAAAAACGATAAAAATGCATTTATATCTCTAACATATCTTTGCCAGTCCTTTGTCATTTTGAATTTGGCATTTGAAGTCATGTTTAAAACTCCTGCCAACGCACCAATAATCCCATTGCAAATTTTAGTTAAATGAAGAAGTCGTTTGGGTTTTTTTTTCTTAGCATTTTCCATAAGTGGGTTTATATAATGGAATAATGTTCCACGGGGAGCCAGAAAAAGAAATCAAATTTATATTTGTAAACAACACACCCAAAATGTACCCTAACGGGGAACTTGGAGTGATGCAATTTTTTACAACCAATGATCGGACTGGAATACAAGAATGTAATAATGTTTGTCACAAAAAGTCAAAAAAAAAATACTATCTTTGTGAACTAAATAAGAAGCATCATCAAGAAAAAAGAGAAATATTGCCATTCCCAATATGATGTGCTTGTAGTGCTCTGGAAGTGGACAGGACCTTAAGGACACCAACCTCCTTCACTAACTGTCTAACAAAATTTGGAGCCCTAGAGAGAGGGTCGGGGGATCAGAAAGGGCAGTCCTCATACTGGGTTGCAGCATGAGAGGCAGAGTCAGGAAGAAGTAATTGTATATGGGTGGGAAGGAATATTAGAGAGAGTTCAGAGCTAGTCCATGCTTGACGGCTAGAGTTAATGTAGCTCCTGAGGCATGTTATTCACTGCAGTTTGGGTATAGATAAACTTTTTGTAGTTAGTTTAAGTTAAAATAAGGTAAGTGTTCAGACATCTTTCTCATTGGTCGACGACCTTTACCCGACCCATAAAACCTGACCACCTTACAGGCTGGAATGTGGAGTTAACTGCAGCCCACCCTCTTCATTCATAATAATGGTTGTAAAAGAATATAAAGCTTCTTGTGTCAAATAAATGCACATTCAGAAAAGCCCACCTTCTCAGTCCATCAAGGTAGAAAGATGGTAAACAAAACTTGTGACCAGATACCTGCAGCCCACCCTCTTAGTTCATGGTCAGCACAATAATCATTGTAAAAGTATGTAAAGCTTCTTGTCAAAGACAAATGCGTGTTCTTTCTCTTAAGACACCCATGTCCGCTGGGCATGCCTTTTTCTCTAATATTAAATAAATTCTGTCTTCGACTATATTTGAACTCGCTCTGAAATTCTTTTCTGTGGCGAGTCAAAAGAACCCATGGAGCAACACGCTGCACCCCACTCAGCAACAGCTTCTATGAGAGAAAACTGAATGCTAGGGAGACTCTAAGTGATTACACTGCCTACATGATTGCACTGCCTACATTAACATAAGCAGTGTACGTTCCTTCCTAAACCTCCCCATCCTCCTTGAGCCTGAAAATCCATCTTCCTTCTCCAGAACCTTTTTCCCTATAGGAGGTAGCTCAAACATCAGCACAGCTAAGAGCTTGTCCAGCCATCCCCGTTCACTACACTGATCATGTCTTTAAGAGACAGGGCTCTATGGTTAAGACCACAGGCTGGGAAGCCCAGCCGCCCTAGTTCACACCACTTGTGAGTTGCATGAGCTGGGACAAGTAACCAAGCTTCCATCTGCTCTTTTGAAGGAACTCATGTAGACACACAATGTAACAAATCAGTACCCTCCAATCACTTTACATGCTAGTCTCCCTAGCTAAGTAATAGGATTTTCTGACTGACAAAATTCCAGAGTAGATGTTGAGTTTTTTTAAGGGCTATTGAAAAATCAGTATGCAAATTAAGATCTGAGGTTTGGGAGGTGTTCCTACATTATAACATGAATTCTCCAATTCTAGGTACTTGAACTGGCTTTCCAAGATGTTTTCCAACTCCCGGCATCTTTCCATTCTAATTGACAAGAAACCCAGAGAAATTAGCTGATAAAAATCAAGAACAGCTAGGTATTTGCAGGGTCCATCCATTCTAACTTTTATTCCTGTATTCTTTCTCTCATACCACATTGGTGAAGAAGGTAACAGCTATTTGAATGGCTTAAGCACAGGCCAGCCTATATGTTACTTGTTTCTTAAAAGCTTTTCAAGTACTGTTTTCCATAGGGTTTCTGTTTTTCAAAATCAAACATACGTCAGATATTCTTGGAAGCCAAAGGCAGAGAATACATGAACGAAGTTTAGCTATCTGTGAGATGGTTAAGAAAACACAGACTACATACACACACTATACATACACACACAAGTAGTAAAATGCAAAAATATATATTGTCTTGGAGAACCAGGTCCCAAATTTTAAGATGGACACACTGGGCAGTAACCCAAAAAGAAAAAAAGAAAATAAAAGAACCACTGATATAAACAATCTATTGAGGCTCCTCCGCTCTAAAATTCTATGATTGTATCATTAAATCTGTTCATTATAAATAGCTAGATTTTTGTGGTCACATATTTTGTAATTAGCATGGATTGAAATTTAATACGTACTATTTTAAACTTGAAAAAAACAAGAATGAGATTAACTTCTATTTATAAGACAATGCTAAAATAAACATTTTCATCCTTTCTGGCTTTGGGTCACTGCATGCTGGAAGTCAGCAAACCAATGGCAACAGAGGGCAACGCAGCACGGTCTGCAGACACGTTCCTGCATCCCGGAAGGCCACATCATCCTTCATTCCGCAAACCATGCCTCCCGACCATGGGCATCTCACACTGTGCGTCCACCGTTACAGGAATGCTCTCCCTCTGGTTTGTACCGGGTCAATTCCATTTTTAAAAACAAAAACCAAATCCATTAGAACACAATGGAATGAATTCAGTACAGCAGTCAGAAAGGATCCAAAGATGCCTCTGCCTTCTCTAGGCAAATTGCTCAACCTGAGTTTTCTCTGCCGCGAAAATAAGGAAGTCAGAAATCAACTGGTCCTCAGTTTGGGGCGTGTGTGCGTGTTTGGTTTGGGTCCATCTTCCAGAACCTTGTCAGGCTGGGGTTGGCTTTCCTCCGATTCTCCGCACCTGGCCGAATGAGGCAGAAAGGAGGACCAAGAAGACCCAGCAAGGATGCAGTCACAAGGGGACTTTCTGGTTCTTCTGAGACAGCCCTCCAGAACGCAGGATTATGCTTATGGCACTACGGAGTCCCAGATCAGACTAAACTATTTCGCCTGTACCCAGAAAAGGAAGTTTAAAAATGCCTTCCAGAAACAAATGAATTCGGGTTTCACAGCTGTTTGGAAAAAAGTAACAAGACATTTAGGTGTAGATACAGTAGATTTTTAATCATTAAGACTCCATCACATCAAGATGTGGACAAGTTCTTAAATTCCAGCGGTAACTCATGCGTATGAGGGTCACTGTTTCCCGGTGATCAAGTAAATTAGGAACTGAGAGGAAAGGTATGCGAGGTAACAGCTATTTGAATGACTTAAGCACAGGCCAGCCTGAATGTTAGTTGTTTCTTAAAAGCTTTTCAAGTACTGTTTTCCATAGGGTTTCTGTTTTTCAAAATCAAACATACATCAGATATTCTTGGAAGCCAAAGGCAGAGAATATATGAACAAAGTTTAGCTATCTGTGAGATGGTTAAGAAAACACATACTACATATACACACTATACACACACTCACATAGTAAAATGTGAACATCTATATTGTCCTGGAGAATCAGATCCAAAGTTTTAAGATGGACACACTGGGCAGTAATCCAAAACAAAAACAACAAAAAAAGAAAAGAACCACTGATACAAATAATCTATTGAGGCTCTTCCACTCTAAAATTCTATGATCGTAACATTAAATCTGTTCATTACAAATAGCTAGATTTTTGTGGTCACATATTTTATAATTAGCATGGATTGAAATGTATGTGTTCATGTTGGCTTCTTTTTTTTTCCATTTTGTATGTCAAATTGTTCCAAGAGGAAGAAATAAAACCAACATACGATAACATAGATACTGAAAATTGATTTTCGTCTTACTCCATTCAGGCTGCTATAACAAACGATCAGGGTGGGTGGCTCAAAGAACAAACATTTATTTCTCGTAATCTGGAGGCTAGGGCATCCAAGATCAAGGCACTGGCAGATTCGGTATCTGGTAAAGGCCTGCTTCCTTGTTCATAATGGCCATCTTCTCGTTGTATCCTCACACACGGAAGGGGCGAGAGAGCTCTCTGGGGTCTTTTTCTTTTTTTCTTTTTTTGAGTTGGAGTCACACTCCATCACCCAGGCTGGAGTGCAGTGGCATCGACCTGCTGGGCCCTGGCAATCCTTCTGCCTCAGCCTTCCAAGTAGTTGGAACAACAGGCATGCTCTACACAGCTGACCATTTTTTTAAATTTGTTGTAGTGATGAGATCTCGCCAAGTTGCCCAGGCTGGTCTCAAACCCACGGGCTCAGGCAATCCCTTCACATCGGCCTCCCAAAGTGCTGGGATGACAGGCTGAGCCACCGCACCTAGCCTTGGATCTCTTTCTTAAGGGCATTAATCCCATCATGAGGGTTCCACTCTCACAACCTAATGACCTCCTAAAGGCCTCACCCCCTAACACCATCACACGAAGAGTTAGGACTTCAGCATATAAATTGGGGGGAGGGGTGTAAACATTCAATTCATAACATTCTATCTCTAGCCCCTCAAAATTCATGTCCATCTCACAGGCAAATGCATTCATTTCATCCTAACTGCTCCAAAAGTCTTCATTCATTCCAGCATCAGTTTTAAAGTCCCGAGTCCCACCTGAATGCCATCGAAATCAGATATGAGTGATGTTCAAGGTATGCCTACCCTGAGGCAGATTCCTCTGCAGTGTGAACCTGTACAACCAAACAAGCTTCCAAAATACAATGGAGGGACAAGCACAGAGTTGACATTTTCATCCCAAAAGGGAGAAACTGAAAAGAAGAAAGCGGTGGTAACAGGTCTCAATAAATTCTAAACCCAGCAAAACAAACGACATGAAACATCAGGGCTCAAGAATAATCCTCTTTGTCTCAGTGCTTCACCCTCCAGACCCCCGGGGCATCCATGACTTGAGTGGGTGGTGTCCAAACCCTGGGTCTCTGGGATGTCCCTGGACACACCACAGCCCACTGCTACCCTGCCCCTGTAACAGCTCTCTCCCAGGCTAGGTTCACAAGCCCACAGCTCCAGGTGGCCCTGTCCTTTGAATCCTAGGTAGAGGCAGCCATACCTTCCAGGCCCAGGTCCTGTAGGCCTGTGATGACCACAGCAGACCAATGATATCTGAATCATCTTTGGAGTTTGTCTTCCACACAGTGCCTGGCTTCTGTTGAGATGGCTGGTCCATACAAATATCCTTATCAAATGACAGCTTAGTCACACCCCTAGTGCTCTCATTTTTTTTTTTTCTCTCTTTTTTTTTTTTTTTTTTTGGCTTAACATAAGCAAGTCATGAACAAAGAATAAGTCATTTTTCTCTTCTCACATTTTACTGTAAGCAGTCAGGAGAAACCAAGCTGCACCTTCAACATTTTTCTTAGAAATCTCCTCAGCTAAATATCCAATTTCTTTATAGCAAGTCCCTACATATGAATGAGTTCTGTCCTGAGAGAGAGCACATTTGTAAGTCTAATTTTTGCATAAGTCCAACAAAGTTAGCCTAGGTGCCCAACTGACAAAATTGGCTACCTCACCACTGTGTTTACACTTGCTTCCGGACATCCTGGGCTTAAAATAAAGATACTGTACTGTGGCAGGATGCAGCAAATGCTCAAATATATTTCTTGTATGATTGAGTGAATAAACACAGAAACATGTAGCTGGTTCAGGATCAGCAGTTGGCCTCATGGCAATCACTAGCCCAGGTCAGGAAAGGAGTTGATAGCAGTTAAAGGTATTTCCTTTTGAAAGGCAAGTTGCAACTTTAAAGACACAGCCGGGCACCAGGCAGGTTTTGTTTGGGAAAGGCCAAATGGCCCAAAGACTAGCCATTTAATGGATATGCAAAAAGAGTGGCTAATTCACAGACTTATCCAAAAACCCCCATTCTGAAGTTGACGGTTTACAAACCTGCCGTTCCTGGAAAACCATTTATTCTTTGAAAAATCTGATTTTGCTGGGTACAACCTTGTAAGATTCCAAAGGAAGTATGTAATCACTTGACACACCCCCCTCCCTTACCTAAACAAGGGTATAAGACCTCACTTCTCCTGTTTCTGGGGTGCTCAAGCTCGATTTGGATGCATGAAATTCTTGGACCTGCTGTGCTAGCCAGCGTAATAAAATGCCACTTCCTATAATAGTCTCGGTGTCATGATCTCTATTTTTCCTGCTACAGTACTACTGTACTTGGTAGAGTACTACACAATAAAATACACAAAACCTCAGCCACTCATAGAGGATGCACACACGTGATATTACACACCAGACACACGAACTAACTTACGTGATTAGACGCACGAATGCACATTCACATCTTTGAAAGTTTGCAACTTGAAGGTTCATATGCCGAGAACTTACTGTACTTGAAAGTTCTACCTTCCATAAAACACTAGAATGCAGGCACAATTTAGCCAACCTCTTCACCACTTTATACCAAGGATCACCTTTCCTCCTGTTTCCAATAACGTCTTCCTCATTTCCACCTGAGACCTTATCACAATAGCCTTAGCCACTTATATTTCTATGAATATTCTGGTCATGATTACTTAGTCCTTTTCTTAAAAATGTGAGACTTTCCCTACAGCTCCCCTCTTTTCTTTCTGAACCCTTGCCAGAACCATCTTTAAAGGTCCATCGTAACAATGTAGGCTTTTTCTAGCAGGAACCTCAAAATTCTTCCAGCCTTCCTTCGCTATTCAGTTCCAAAGCCACTTTCACATTTTTAGACACTTGTTACAGAAGCACCTCACCTTCTTGATACCAATATCTATATTGTATTATGAAGAATTGACTCAAATGATGATAGAAGCTGTGAAGTCCTGTGATCTGTTGTCTGCAAGCCCAAGTCCCAGGAAAACCAGTGGTGGAATTCAGTCTGAGCCTAAAGGCCTAAGAACCAAGGAAGCTGGTGATGTCAATCCCAGTCACATGGCAGCAGAGGATGAGATGAGATGTCCCATCGCAAACAGGCAGACAGGAATCAAAATGGATCAAATGTCTCCTTTCTCCACATTTGTCCTATCCAAGCTTCCAGTGGATTGGATGAAGCCCACCACAGGTGGGAGGGCAATCTATTTTATTGAGTTCAAGGATTCAAATCCTGATCTTATCCAGAAACACCCTCGTATACAAACCCAGAAATAATGTTTCATCTGTGCATCCTATGATCAGTCAAGTTGACATACAAAATTCACCATCAGAATTAAAAGGGTGAAATGCCAAAAGGGCACCTTTGCTAAAGTGCAGACATTTAACACTACTTAGCTCTGCCATGCTCTCTTTGTAAAGTATCTAGCCCACCCTGTAATCATTAACAAGGGCCTGGAGATAGTTACTGATAATTGTCTTGC
This sequence comes from Carlito syrichta, assembly GCF_000164805.1. Taxonomy (NCBI): domain Eukaryota; kingdom Metazoa; phylum Chordata; class Mammalia; order Primates; family Tarsiidae; genus Carlito; species Carlito syrichta. The sequence continues at coordinate 97,343 of NW_007026350.1, forward strand.
TATTGCGCCCCTCCGGCATGTTTTAGGCTGACTACCTTCTACCCAGAGTATTCATCTTCCTGACATAAAGGGCCAAGCTGACCTAGTCTATTGTGATCAGCGCTTCATGACCCAGTGACACCGACTACCACCCCATCACCATGGCAATAGTTCCTGTGTCTAACTGCCCCCTTCGTGATGATGTAAAACAGACCACCATCCAATCACCTTGATGACCTGCCCCCACCAAAAGAAAGCTTTAAAAAGCATTCACCCTCAAGCAGGTGCCACTGTGCTTTTCTTTCTGGCCTTCCCCAGTCTTGGGGAGGTGAATCCACCCTCTTTCTCTCTCTAATCTACTTTCCAAATAAACTATATTTCCCAATCTAATTTCTGTGTAATTCTTTGCATCTTACCTGTGGCACCAGCCCACTGACCTACCAATAATATTTCCATGTTTAATCAAAACTATATGTTATCCAAAGCAAGGGTCAGCAAACTACAACTTGTGGGCCAGTGTCTATTTTTGTAATAAAGTTTTATCAGAACACAATCATGCCTATTGATTAATGTATTGTCTATGGCTGCTCCCAGGCTAGAATCAAAGAGTTGAGTAATTGCAATGGAGACTTCATGGTCACCAAGCCTAAATAACCAATTTCCTTAGTTAAAAGTCAATAAACCCTTGAGCTAAAGCACTTTTAAAGAGAAACTTACACACATACATTCACATAACATGACTCATTCTATTTCTCTTTTCTGTTGACTTTTATATGTTAATAATACTTACAGTTTTCTCCAGATTACCAAAACTTTGCATTAAAAAGGTGATTTCCAATTAGCTTCAGAGGACGTCTGCTTCTGGTCAAGGTGGAATAACAGGGACTGATTTTATCTTTTCACCTGATAGAATTTACCCTATATAACAATGATTTTTAGGATATTGGACACCAGACAACAAAAAACAGTGATCCTTGAGAAGTGAGAAGAGGTGAGCCCTATGAGTACTGAAGCTTACTTGGACAGAATTTCCAAGCTGTGGTGCAGAGAAAGAGAACCCAGGCTGATCCCAGCTGTCTCCCTGAGTTTACGAGACAGAGAGAGCTGGGAGCCCTAGGAGGCCAAGGTAACTGGAGTTCACTGGACAGAGTAACAGAAAGAAGAAAACGGAAGAGCAAGAGAGCTCCAGAGATGTTCAGAGACTTCCCCTCAAATCTTCAGATGAGTACCACTCAGAGGATGCAGGTAAGGAAATTATTTAAGCAGAGGAAAGAACAATGTTTAAGTATATAAGATAACAATACTCAGAACTCAGACAGGGATGGAAATAATTCCTGTATTCCATAGTCAGAGTGGAAAACATCATCATTCATGGGGCATCAACTATAGTACTCAGAAGACTTTTGCCTCAGTAGGAGGACAAAATTATGTTCTAAGCACTGTCCTTGGTGCTACCTACAAAGACTGAAAACGAGACAAAAATAATCAAATTATCACCTAACTTCATTTCAGAGCACTCAGAAACACTTGTAGGAATACAAAAATATTCAGCCGCTAACTAGTTAAAATTTTAAATGTCTGACTTTCAACAAAAAACTACAATGTGCTGGGCATGGTGACTGAAACCTGTAATCCTGGCACTTTGGGAGGTGGAGGTGAGAGAATTGCCTGAGTCCATGGGTTTGTGATCAGCCTGGACAACATGGTGAGACCTTATCTCTACAATAAATCAAAAAATCAACTGGGCATGGTGGTACATACCTGTAGTTCCAGTTACTTGGAAAACTGAAGTGGAAGGATTGCCTGAGCCCAACAGGTTGAGGCTGTGGTGGCCATGAGCGTGCCAGTACTCTCCAGCCAAGAGAGTGAGACTCCGATGCAAAAAAACAAAAAACAAAAAACTATTATGTATGTAAAAAAAATTTATGTCCCATGATTAAGAAAAAAAAAATCAATTAATACTGACCAGCAATGACAAATATAATAGAATTAGCAGAGCAAAATATTAAAAGTTATTTAAACTATGTTTCATATGCTCAAGAAACTAAAGGAAAATTGACCACATTAAGTAGAAATGTGAGTGATACTGAAATAGACCAAATTTGAACTTCTGGAAATATAAATTATGATATTTGTGTGGGAAAATTCATTGAATGGGATTAATAGTAGATTAGACTTTGCAGAAGAAAAGATTCAAGCTTGGAGACATAACCATAGATAGCATCCAACAAAAAAAAGACTAAATAAAAATAAACAGAACTTTACAAAGTTTCAGGACAACTTCAAGAGGACATATTAATATATATGTACATGTAATTGGAGTCTCTAAGGAGAGGAGGGGATAAAAACATTGAAGATACAAAGGCCAATGACATTTTTAAATCTGATCAAAACTATACACTTACAAGTCCAGAAATCCCTTGAAGAAAAAGCATGCAGAAAAGTCAAATTGAAGATGGCAACAGGGCAGCTCTGTCTGTGAAACTCCCCACCGAGGAGAACACAAAGAGATTCTGATTCTCTCCCCGGAGGTTGCAGATCCCACCGTCTGCAGCCTGCTCTTCACAGGGAGCTCGACCGTAGACTTTGCTGAGGCATCACCAAGGTCTGAGAAGCTGCTGTGGTGGCTGCTCCTGCCGCCGCTGCCACCCCAGCGGGCAGCCATTCCACATAGCACCGCCAGTGCCTGGGGTGAGCCACAGCCTCCTCCGAGGCAGCCAAGCCGCCACCTCCTCCGCCTCCTCCGAGGTAGCCAAGCAGCCGCCTCCTCCGAGGCAGCTGCCGCACAGAGGCAGCCATTACACATCGCACCGCCTGTGCCAGTGGCCCAGCCACTACTGCCACCACTGTTGCTGCTGCTGCCGCCACTGCCACCAAAACAGGCATTCCACATTACACCATCAGTACCTAAGGGGCAGGCAAGCAGCTGAGATAAAGACCATCTGGAGACTAGGGATAACACCACCTGCTGGTGATTCAAGGTTTGGGCAAAAGTTCATTCTTGGGGGAACAAGATGGCGACAGCATAGGTGAACTTGTGAAATTCTCCAAACGTGAGATACTGCAGCCCCCTGCTGCTTCTGTTCCACCACATGCATGGGAGTCTCGGGTCTCAGCTAGCTCCCTGGCTACATTGTCTCTCATCGTCACCAAACCGCTGGTCATTCAGGGAGGTTCTGGGCGCCGGCCCCTCAGAGACACCAGTCCCATTCCTGGCTGAAGTACCCTGTGGGGGGCCCAGGGCCACTCTTGCCACTCACCGCCTGCCCGTTAGCGCTTTGGAGCTCTGGAGCTCTGGGCCCACCCTGGCTGAGGCACTCAGCCCGTGATCCCAAGCCTGGGGACCCAGACAAGTGGAGAGAAAGGGATCTACGAAAGAGAATCTGCCTCTGCCTTTCTCCAGGCAGAGATTTCCATTGCCCTGCCCACCTATCAACAAACTCCACCTCGGTTTCTAAGGTAACTTTGCTAAACAGGAGACAAAGCCCCACCCCTAAGCTGAATCAGATAAAAGCAACTCCCAGGCAGCCAAACCCAAGCTGTGAGTAAACCTAGCTGCCTGCAACGAAAAACAAAAGGGAGAGGCCAGAGGTCAGAGTTGAAGTGATTTTAGTCTGATCTCTTATTGTGACTCATGATTTTATCATTTTGACTGTTTATTTTGATCACGTGCATTGTTTGCCTACTGACTTACACTGTTTCATGATTATATTGGTCTGTCTCTGTGTAGCTATCAGCACTCTTTAGGGAATCTTTCCTACGTGTCTTCTTCCACTTCTCTCCAGCCTTGTGTCTCTTTCTCACCTGATAGTTGGTATGTATGTCTGTTTTCCCTCTTGCTCTTCTCTCTCTCTCTAACTTCCTATTGACCCCCTCTTCCTCCATTAATTTCCTCTTTTATACCCCCATTTTCATCTAGGAACCAAGACTACATACTGCTGAATGGACAGATTGTAAGGCAGAGGGAAATAGGTTTCAGTGTGCTCATACACCTGTTTGTGGAT
>NW_007026351.1:0-18206 GCF_000164805.1 Carlito syrichta
TCTCTCTGCCTTCAGGAAACCCAATTACTCTTAGGTTTGGTCTCTTGGAGTTGATCATTCATCTCTTGCAGGTTTTGTTCTGTCTTTTTGAGCTTCTTTTCTATGCTTTTGACAGTTTGGGTTAGTTCTGTGTTTTGGTCTTCAAGCTCTGAGATTCTTTCTTCTGCTTGGCTAATTCTGCTTTCCATGCTTATTAGTCTGTTATTCATTTCCATCACAGTATTCTTTACTGCTGTTATTTCTGACATCAGCTCCTTCCTATTTTCCTCTTGTCTCTCCTCAATTTTTTTAATTCTCTCTATTAATGTCTTGATGTCTGGGTTTGTTGCATGTGACCAGTCATTCTGGGGGCTCTTCATTGTTTGTGTTCCAGAATCTGTTTTCTCAGTGTCTGTTCTCCCAGGGGTCTGTGTGAGACCTATATTCTTCTTTTGGTTTTTCTTCATTTGTGCAGTTTTTCCCCCCTCCCTACTTTTTCCTTCCCTCCACGTCACCGTCTTCTTTAATTCTGTTATTCAGGGGTAAAGGGATTGGTTTTACTTCTGTTTGTTCAATCTCCTATTCTTTATGTATGCCCTCTTACTTTGTTCAATTCTGGAGTTGCACTGTAGGTTTTGGGTGGTCCTTTTTGCAGTTTGAGATTTACCTAAGGGAGGAGCTGTGATTCAAAATCTATCTGCAGGTCCTGGTATTCGCTGACAGGTGTGTGGATAATCTGGAGCCCACTTCCCACTGCCTTGGAATCTGTCCATGCAGTGGAGCTGTAGGTTTACTCCCTAAAATAAAATGTGGTCAGCAGAGGGAAGAGAATGGAGCAGACAGTGGATTGAAGAGGGGGTTGGAGAGATAGAGGAGTAAGGGGGGAGACAAACGTGTGCCAACAAATGGAGAGAGAGACCTATACTGAAACAGATAAAAACAATAGACCACAGCTACTGATGAACCAACTCCCATACAAAAAAAAATAAAACATATAGTGATGCTAACATACATGCTAACCAACCACCTTATTGGTGTGCTGTTCCTCTATACAAAGATATGGTTTACAGAGAGAAGAAAAGAGAAGAAAAGGAAGAGGAAAAAAAAAAGGAACAATACAGTAGGAATAGAATTAAGTAATTAAACTAACAGAATCAATGAAGCACACTCTGAGACTTTTCATTTAAGTTCAATGTCCTTTCAGTTCTGATTTCTAGCTTTCTTTTCAAGCAGGTAAATTAGTTTGCAGTTAGGGTCAGTTGCCCCTGGTCTGCTGTGAAGGACAGTTCAGATCACCCTCCGTTCACCACTCTGGCCTATGTCCTTTTCAAGCTTGTTTCTCCCGTTTTGGTATTGTTACCTTGAATCATCAACGGGTGGTGCTATCTCAGCTGTTTGCCCCAGAGGGGGTGGGGCCGGACAGAAACCAGCAGAGACTGGAGATGGATGCCTGCCTCAGGGCACAGGCAGGAGACTCATGGTGGGCAGGATGTCTCCGTCGCAGGAGTGGTGACAGCAATCCCAGAAGATCTTCCCTGAAGGGGCTTCAAGGACTGAAGTCATGGATTGCCTCCAGCCCGGATGGTGCGATGTGCTACCGGCAGTGGTGGCAGTGGCAGCGGCAGCGGTAGCAGCGTCTGCGCTGCAGTGGCTGTCCAGTTCACTGCGATGCCCCAGCGGTGACAACGGCCAAGCTCCGTATGAACAGCAGGCTGCAATTCTGGGGTCCACAGCCCCCGGTGCAAGAGCCAGAGACCCACTGCAGTTCTCCTTTGCAGAGGGTTTCACAGACCAGGTTGCCCCATCGCCATCTTGCCGGAAGTCCCCTAAAAAAATTTTTAAAAAAAGAATGATGATCTCCAGCTGCATTCATGTTACTGTGAAAGACAGGATTTTGTTCGTCTTTGTGACTACATAATATTCCATCATTGTATGTACCCCATTTTCTTTATCAGGGGAGTGGTATTTTAGTTCTGATTGAAGAAAAAAATGGCAGAGTATGCCATCGCCTGTTGCTCTCTCAGTCCGTTGGCCTGGCCATTAGAGTACATTCTCTGGAAACCTTATTTGATTTATTGAGCAGAGATGGTGTTGCATAGCACAGTGTCAGGGCAGAAAGCCTGTGGAAAAAGCCCTTCTTTACTACTAGGCGGAATAACTTTGAGCAAGTGACCTTGCCTCTTTGAGCATTCATTTCCTCCTCAGTAGCACAAAAATGATACTGTGAGGATCAGATCAGTCAGTACACATGAAGTGCTTAACACAATTACTACAGGAAGAAGTGATTCTCTTGGGCTCTGGACCAGCAGTATTCATTACCTAAGAACTTAATAGAAATGCATACTCTAAGGGTCCAAATAAAACACCCAGGAGTATGGGAAAAGGTATTTGCCAGTCATATGTCTGATAAGATGTTGATATCCAGAATATATAAAGAACTCCTGGACCAGACACAGTGGCTTGTGCCTGCAATCCCAGTTACTAGGGAGGTTGAGGTGGAAGGATCACTTTAAGCCAGGAATTCAAGGCTTCATTGATCTATGATCTTGTTACTGCACTCCAACCTAGGTGACAGAGCAAGACCCTGTCTCTTAAAAAAAAAAGAACTCTTAGAACTCAACAACAAAACAAGAAAAAAAAATGGAACAGACATTTCTCCAAGGAAGATATACAAATGAACAATAAGCACATGAAAAGACATTCAACATCATTAATCATCAGGGAAATGTAAATCAAAACCACAAGATACCTCTTCATACCCATTAGGATGGTTACTATCAAAAAACCAGAAAATAGCAAGTGTTGACAAGGATGTGGAAGAATTGTAACTCTTGTACACTGTTAAGGAATGTAAAATGGTGCAATGGTGTGAAAAGCTGTAATCATTCCTCAAAAAGTTAAACATAGGATTACCACATGATTCAGGATTCCACTTTTAGAGATATTCCCCAAAGAACTGAAAGAAGGGTTTCCAAGAGACACTTGTACACCTGTGTTCATAGCAGCATGATTCACAATTGCCAAAAGACAGAAGCAGCCCAGGTGCCCATCAGTGGATGACTTGACAAACAAAATGTGGGGTGTGTGTGTTTGCTCACATATGTATATGTATATATATATATATATTTTTTTTTTTTTTCAACCTTAACAGAGAATGAAATTCTGACACAACACAAACTGCAATGTGGATGAATCTTGAGGACATTATACTAAGTGAAATGAGCCAGTCACACACACTCAAAAACTGCATGGTTCAATTTACATGAGTGCCCAGAATAGACAAACTTGGAGAGACAGAAAGTAGAATGGTGGTTGCCCAGAGTGAGAGGAATGGGAGAACAGAGAGTTAGGGTTTAATGGGTACAGATTTTCCGTTTTGCCGGATGAAAGGGGTTCTGTGGATAGACAGTGGTAATGATCATATAAGAACGTGAATGCATTTAACACTACTGAACTGCACCCTTAAAAGTGGTGAAGATGATATATCTTATGTATATTTCTTCACAATTTAATAAGGAGACTTGATGGTGGCACTTAGCAACTCAAGTTTTAACAATCCCTCTGAGCAGTTCCGATGCTTCCCGAAGTCTGAGAAACGCTAATGGTGAGCAAATGTTTAATAAATGGTGGCCACTATAATAATTAGTATGACATATTCATCAGTGTAATATAAGCAATGTTCAGTATAGTTTTATTTAAAGTACACTTTTCTTATTTTACTGTTCCTGATATTCTAATATTGAAAACTGACAAGTTATATTTAGAAACCATTACTGAGCGAATTGGGAGATAACATGAACAGGAGCACTCCCCAGATGTTCAGCACTTGGGAGAGGTTGTATGCGTGTGTGCTCTCCTGGGAGCTGAACATAGAAGAGTGGTCACTTGTTCCTGGAGTCTACATTCAGCTTTGTGAAGCTGGGCATCATTTGTTCAGGCTCACGGTACATCATAGCTCATGGAGAATATTTCGAAACTCTGTTTCTGACCATGAATCTCTTTGAGATCACAGTCTTGCTTTTTTGAAAAATTTTTGATTCAGAATCTCACTGTCACCCAGGCTGGAGTGCAGTGGCACACTCAGGGCCACTGCAGTCGCAACCTGCTGGACTCAGGTGATCCTTCCACCTCAGCTTTCCAAGTAGTTGGAACTACAGGTGCTCGCTATGACGCCCAGCTAATTTTTTTGACTTATTGTAGAGACAAGGCCTGGTCTGGAACCCTTGGGTTCAGGCAGTCCTCTCTCCTCAGCCTCCCAAAGTGCTGGGATTACAGGCTTGAGCCACTGCGCCCAGCCTTTAGTCTTGCTTTGTAACAAAGATCTGCAAAGCCAAATACTGTTGTAAGTTTTTCCTTTCCTTGCAACTGGCCCATTAGAATAAATGTTAAGAGCAATATGGTAGGCAATTAAGTCCTCATGCCCATCCGACACTTCCTAATGCTTAATTATATAGGCAACATCTAGAATATCATAAACTCACACCATTATATATTCTGTCTGGAATTAACAAGAAAAGAAATAGCATTAATTTATCTTTTTCAGTAGGTACTAGAGAACTGGAAACATCTCGTCAGCCTTGAGTTTAGATTTTCAAGCTTGTTTCAGGCAGCTTTCGCCACCTGGTACCTGTTTTGCTTTGTTTTTATTTATCTTCTGGAGGGCAAAGACTGAAGGGCTTTGAAGAATCCTCCAGGCAAGAAAGGGGAGTGTCTTCTGCAGGGAAAACTGGGTGCACTTTGTTTTTCTTCATAAAGGGTAATGAGGATATAATGCCAAAGCTACCCTTGACCATTATCTGTCAAACCAGGGCAAATATGCCAGTGCCCATCCTTCCTCCTTGGGAGACTAGAACAGAAGAGAAATACCATATGGTGGCTATCTGGCCAAAGAAAACCATCCTCCTTTCAGAAAAATGTTTACTTTGTTGCTCTCATTGAGTGATGTGCCATCAAGGTATGAGTCAGCATTTTGTGGAAAGGTTTTATTTGTTTAGTGAAACTGTAGCTGCTCATTCCAGGAGGTTTGAATTTCCTGAAGGTGGCTCTGAAGGTGATGCTTAGGCATCCTTAGCTGATGGAGGATTTTTCTGATTTGAAGATGAGGATATTGAAGCAGCAGGGAAAAAAAAAAAGCGACAGAGCAGAGTGGTGAGCATTTTATTCTATGTATTAATATGAAATTTGGAGAGCAAACCTCTCTTTTACAGAAATTCTATTGTTTCCTGCTGCCCACTTTTATATATTTCCCAAATAGCCACATATTTGATACACTCTTGAAGTGATTCTTGTTTCATCTGTGTAATTTTTTTCCCAGTGAGATAAACCTTTAGGAATCCAGCCCTAACTTTTCCATGTTTTCTTTTGTAATTTGGGGTTTATTTTAAAATGCTTCTGGTGTCCCCACCGAGGGATCCTGATTTTCCTCTGCTCCAGACCTTAGGATTCCCTCTCTGTTCTGTTGACTTAGAGATCCAGAGGCAAAGATGGACCAGGAAATCTCTGTGTAGCTCCTCATTGATGACGCACTTTCTCCACAGACCCAACTGGGGCCTGAAATTCTGGCACTTATTATAGAGGTGCTGCTTCCGTCCAAGTTCAGTGACATCTTTCAAGTGAGAAGTTATTGAACAAGACTCTCAAACTGTCTGTCCTCCAGTGTGGGAAGGGATGGGAGAGGGACTGGCTTGAAGAATTACAAGGTTTGTTTTTTTTTTCCATAAAAAAATTTTTGGTAAAATACACATAAATAATTGACCACCTAAACTATTTTTAAATGCGCAGTTCGATGGCATTAAGTGTATTCACATTGTTGTTCAACCATCACCACTATCCAGCTCCAGGACTTCAAGATGATTTTTTAAAAGTCACTTCTTGCCTCAGCTCCCAAATTCCAGTTGACTTTGTCCTCTCTCTCTCTCTCTCTCTCTCTCTCTCTGTCTCTCTCTCTGTCTCTCTTTCTGCCTCTCTCTGTCTCTCTGTCTTTCTCTCTGTCTCTCTGGTGTCTCTCTGTTTCAAAGTCTATGTTCCTTTTCTGATTATTTAACTTGGAGACTGGGAAGGATTTTTTTTTTTTTTTTTACACTGCATGATGAATGGTCTCAGTGGTATTCAAATGGTCTTAGTTGTTTTGGTTATTTCTTATCAGGAATGCTGAATTTTTTTCCTAAGAGTGATGGCAGGGGTGAAGGGGCAAAAGGGAGGCCCCTCTTCTGTGAGTCAATTTAACAAAAGAGAGGAAACAGTGGGGGTGATGTGAACCTCTCCCTGGACACATGCTCGTGCCTGAAGGGCACGAGCCTCCCGATTTTACTTGTGAACCTTCTGGCTGTATTTAGGGCAAACTCCTGGGTGTTGTTCGGTTTGCACTCCACTGATAAGAACGTCTTAAGGTCACAGTGCCCTTGGGTTCTCATTAAACTGGGTGGAGGGAAGTTCTTTAATATTGCTGTGCACCAGAAGCTACACAAAAGACATGGAACCTACCTCACCTCACCTTCAGCCCGACCCTGGGAGGCCTCCCTCGAGGTGTATCTTCTGCCGGACCCAGCTTCCTGAGTACCTGGGTGTAGATTCAGTTGTAGATGACAATCGCCTTCACCCAGTATCTAGATGATTGCCTGTGGAAGAGCGATTGTACAACACAGGCCGAATTAGTTCCATGTCGAATAAGATACGTGTTCCTTCTTGTAACATTCTTGGAACAATTCATGCATTTTCCCAAGGAGAAACTTGCTCAGACAGTCCTTTCTGGTTCAATCACCCTGCCCTCCTCTGCCTCCTCCTGTTGCTGTGAGCCCCAGATGTCTCTCTTCCTTTACTCCAAACCCTCTAGGGGGCATTCTGCATTTCATTTTGGAGATTTTCTTTTTCCTTTCAAGATATGGCAATATCCGATAATAATACATCAAAAGGGAAGAACCAAATTTTAATCTATGTGAGCTACTTGTATATCTTGCTTCTCTCCGAAGGCAGGATTTTTTAGTTAAATCTCTGGCTAATTAAGAAGATAATGTTAGATATAAAACTAGTTTGTTTAGCCAAACAAGATATAAATGGAAGCAGTGCTCATGATATAGGAATACTTACAACTTTGCAGAGACAATCTAAAAATCTAACTGGTATGTTAGTCAATGAGTTTCAATTCCCTTTGAATTGCTAATGAATAACAGGGAGATTGTCAGACACTAAGTAGCTTCTAAAGGGGTTACTGTCAGATTTAAAAGTGTTTTCCTTTGACCAGAACCTTATACCAGTTGCTGTTACTATTAAACTTTCTATGCTGAAAACAATTTAGTATAATAATGAGATTATTTCACGCAAGATTTAGTTATATGTCTCAAATACTCTAAAAATATTCACTGTTGAATAGCTAAGTTAGAGCCTAACTCAGTGACCCTAGCATCTTGTGAAGTGAGTGAACGCCAGATCATGGGGCTTCTATGTTACGTACAAAACAAAACTAAGGGAAAATTCCTGGCATAAAAAGTGGGCAGGGCATTGTGGGCTTGGGAGTCCAGCGTTCCCTGTCAGACTTCCCTAACTCCCACCTCACTACCCTGTCCAATGCAGGGTATCCTCTACGAAATCTGTGACAGGTGTTCATCCAGCCTCCCCTTCCATGGTTTTCCCCAGCTTTACGAGTCAGCCCATTCCTTATCGCATGGCTGATTGTTAGAGAGTTGAGACTATGAGACCTCATCTCTCTTCATTAATAACCACTGGCCGAACCGGGCTCGGTGGCTGAGCCTGTAATCCCGCGCCTTTGGGAGGCTGAGGTGAGTGAATTGCCTGAGCCCGCGGGTTCGAGACCCGACTGGGCAGCGAGACCTCATCTCTACAATAAATCAGAAAACTCAGCTGGGCGTGGTGGCGCATGCCTGTAATTCCGGCTACTCGGAAGGCTGAGGTGGAAGGATCGCCGAAGCCCAGCAGGCCGAGGCTGCGGTGGCCGGGAGCGGCCACTGCACTCCAGTCTGGGCGACAGAGTGAGACTCCAACTCAAAAAAAAAAACAATAACCACTGGCCATACTCCTTGCGAAGGCAAGCTGTTATTTTATGCTCTCAAGTTTCATGCACACATGTGCAGAGCCCACATAAAGCATTCACCACGGACTATTGGTATTTGAGCAGCATGGCCAAACTGCAAGGAGTCAAGTACAATGTGGTTGCATTACTTGAGAAATATTGTACCTAGTTCATGACCCCCTCCTTTGCTTTAATAAAAAGTCCTCAGGTGGTCCCAGGAACACACTACAGATGGCCAAGGTGGGATGGATGTTGGAAAACTCAGATAGGACCTTGCTGGAAGTCACCCATTCAAACCTGCATCTTTCTTTACCTTCCATTCGGCTTTTCTTGTTCTCATGTTGATGAGAAGAAAGAAAGGGCCACTCCAGGGTTCAAGTACAGGGCCCCTGTGAGAGGAGGGCTGGGAGAAGTGGCCGGTCACTCCTTCACAGCTTTAACTGGCCATGCTTTATCCTCAACTGTCACTATTGAGGAAATGGAATCAAGAACAGCACAATGTCACTCTTGCTCAACAAGCCACTGTGCCATATAGTAATGGAGGTGGAAGATCAGTCTTAGTATTTTATATCTGATAAAACAGATTTTGCCAGGCACAGTGGCTCACACCTATAATCCCAGCACTTTGGGAGGCAGAGGCAAGAAGACTGCCTGAGCCCATGGGTTCGAGACCAAACTGGGAACTTGGTGAGACCTCGTCTCTACAATAAATTAAAAAATTAGCTGAGTGTGGTGGTGCATACCTGTAGTTCCAGCTACTTGGAAGGCTAAGGCAGAAAGATCACCTGAGCCTAGCAGGTTGAGATTGCGGAAGCCATGAGCATGCCACTGCACTCTAGCCTGGGCAACAGAGTGAGACCCTGACTCAAAAAAAAAAAAAAAAAAAAAAGATCTTCTCTGACTGGGTGCAGGGTGCGGTGGCTCATATCTGTAATCCCAGCACTTTGGGAGGCAGAAGCAAGAGGATTGCCTGAGCCCAGGGGTTCAATACCAGGCTGGGTAACTTGGCGAGACCGCATCTCTACAAACCCAAAACTTAGCCAGGCGTGGTGGCATGTACCTGTGTTTCCAGTTACTTGGAAGACTGAGGCAGAAAGATCGCCTGAGCCCAGCAGGTGGAGGCTGCAGTAGCTGTGAGTGTGCCACTGCACTCCAGCCTAGGCGACAGAGTGAGACTCCAACTCAAAAAAAAAATGTTGAATTGCTGAATTGAAAGCACTAAGAGGACTAACACAGTACAGGCCAGCCCGAATAAGCCTATGCACCAAATTCCATTTGCAGAGGCAGGCCTAGGGCTCAGGCCGCTCACAGATGGGGTGTGTCCTGAGAAAGCTCATTGAAGGTGGGCCTGCGGCTGAGTCCAGCAGGTTTTCTGCAATTGGCCTTTGCCCATCCCTTCTCCAGAAAAAAATCGAGCTAAGGTCTGGGCCACACCTGGAGAAATGCCTGTTGTCCTCTGAGATCTATGACCTTAACCAGGTGCAGGGAGGAGGCTAGCTGAGGATGGGCCTATGGGGAATGAACACACTGCAAGCAGGGAAAGAGCTCCAGCACAAGAGAACACAGAGAAAGACAGTCACATCTGAAGACATGCCCAAACTTTTTCCCCCTAAAACATGTCTTTTTTGTGTGGGTACAGTGGCTCATGCCTGTAATCCCAGCACTTTGGGAGGTTGAGGCAGGAGGATCACTTGAGGCCAAGTGTTCAAGACCAACCTGGGCAAATAGCGAGATCTTATCACTAAAAAAATTTCAGAAAAATTAGCCAGGTGTGGTGCGTGTGCCTGTAGTCTCAGCTACTCGGGAGGGTGAGGCAGAAGGACTGCCTGAGCCCAAGAGGCCAAGGCTACAGCAAGCCATGACCATGCCACTGCATTCCAGCCTGGATGACACAGACCCCAAATAAAATTAAAAAAAAAAAAAAAAGGTCATTTTACTAAGTGCATATTGCAAGCCTCATCTCCCACTGAAAGCGTAGCAAATGGACTTGAAATCAATGTTCTCAAGTCTGTGATTTCAATGGACTTCTCCACTCCAGGGATCAGATGGGAGAGGGACCTGACAGAAACACTGGGGAATTTCAGTCCCGATTGGAAACCCATGATTTATACCGACAGATGCCAAAATGCAGTGTGTCCAGAGGACCTACAAGCGGAACGTAGCTTTTGTGCCTCTCCCATTTGTCATGGTGTTTACAAGTCCTGCTTGAAGCTGAAAGTAAGCTATCATCTTGCTGTTGGACGGTTATTTTACAGCTAGGATTTTAGAGGTGGTTGAGCTGAAGCCATCCCTGGAGTCCCGTGAAGGAGTGAGGGTGCGGAGCTAGGGGGAGCACCCAGGGCAGATGTAACCCTCCATCCAGGAAGGGTGTGGGTGGCCAGTCCTGAAAGTGGGAGGCACCTGTCTTTCAGGTAATCACTGTCGCTGCTGAGTAGCCTATTTGTGTGTGTGTATGGGTTGGGGGGAGTTCACATTCACATTCACTGGGATTTGGAGTTTTGATCAGGCAATAGGATCAAACAGTCTGGTCCCTGAGTTTCAGATACGTGTAGCAAATGTGAGGGCAAATCAGGAGAGGACAGAGCTTTTGCCTCACTGGCCTCATGCCAACCTCCCAGCATCTCAGTTTTCACATTAGAGCACGTTTATCCTAAAGTAGAGAAGACTCAGGGGGTGTGTCTGCTTTTTTTTTTTTTTTTGAGTTGGAGGCTCACTCTGTTTCTCAGGCTGAAGGGCAGTGGCACACACATGACCACCACAGTGTCAACCTGCTGGGCTCCAGCAAGCCTTCCACCTCAGCCTTCCAAGTAGCCAGAACTACAGGCGTGTGCTACCATGCCCAACTAATTTTTGATTTTTTTGTAGAGACGAGATCTCGCCAAGTTGCCTGGGCTGGTTTTGAACCCACAGCCTCAGGCAATCCACTCAGCTCGGCCTCCCAAAGTGCTGGGATTACAGGCTGAGCCACCAAGCCTGGCCTGTATCTGCCTTTCAATACTTGGAAAAACCATGAAGTGAAAACAGAATTAGACCACAGAGGGCAGAAGTAGGGCCACTGGGTGAAAGCTAAAGGGAAGCAGAAGTCAGATTGACTTTCAGAAACATTTTCAAACAATTGCTTGAAAATCAGAAAGGGCTGGGGCCATGGTTGAGCGATATACCTCAGGGCAGATATTCTAAAAGAGTTTCAAGAGGTCCGGTAGCATGAAGTCTCTGTTCTTATCTAACCTTGAGATTCTAGGATTCTTTTTTTTTTTTTTCCCCGAGTTGGAGTCTCACTCTGTTGCCCAGGCTAGAATGCAATGGCATGCTCACAACCACCACAGCCTCGACCTGCTAGGCTCAGGTGATCCTTCCAAGTAGCTGAAACTACAGGCGTGTGCCACCTTGCCTGGCTAATTTTTTATTTATCATAAGAGACAAGAGCTTGCCAAGTTGCCCAGGCTGGTCTCGAATCAAGTTGCCCAGGCAGTTCCATTTGCCTCAGCCTCTCAAAGTGCTGGGATTACTGACATGAGCCACCGGACCCAGTGAGATTCTAGGATTCTAATCTGGTTTGGAATCTTGAATGAACCAACCCTTCTGCATTTTTCTGCTTCCTGGTTCATAAATAATCTTTTTAAAACAATCTTCTGGAAAAAATTATAAAAACAATTATTTGTACACACATGCTCATGGCAGTGTTATTCACAATAGCCAAAAGGTGGGAGCAGCAAGCGTCTATCCACAGAAGAATAGATACTATTCAACCTTAAAGAGGAATGAAATTCTAGGGTCAGGCATGGTGGCTCACACCTGTAATCCCAGCACTTTAGGAGGCTGAGGCGGAGGACTGCTTGAGCCCAGGAGCACAAGACCAGCCTAGGCAACATAGCAAGACCCTAACGCTATAAAAAAAAATTAGCCAGGTGTGGTGGCACACACCTGGAGTCCAAGCTACTCAGGAGGCTGACGGAGGAGGATCACTTTAGCCCAGGAGTCTAAGGTATCATGATTGTCCTACTGCACTTCAGCCTGGGCAACAGAGTGAGATCCTGCCCTCCTCTCCCCCCTCCAAAAATGAAATGAGATGAAATTCTGACACATGTTATAACATGGGTGAAACTTGAGGGCATTATACTAAGTGAAAAGATAAAAAGACAGATATATGAGGTACCCAGGGTAGTCAAACTCATAGTAACAGAAAGGAATGGTGGTTACTAGGCCTGATAGAAAACAGAGAGCTATTGTTTAATGGGGACAGGTTTTCAGCTTTGCAGGATGAAGAGAGTTCTGTGGCTGGATACTGCTGATGGGTATACAGCAATACATGTATACGAGGCACTCCTGAGCTGTACAATTAAATGATGGACAAGAGTACATTTTTTCAAAACACCAAAATAAGCTGGTATTTTTGTCTACCACATGGGCTTCCTTCATGCAGAAGTTAACATGGAACAGACAGTGAAGTTAAACAGGTAAAACAAGAGATCTATGAGGAAATCCCAGGAGTTAAAATTAAGCGAATTTAAAAAATGTGAAAATCAGCTTGCTTCACATTTCAAAGCTGAAGCAGCACTACATTTTACCTGAATGAATGCTACCCATAGTGGCTAAGAGCACAGGCTCTGGAGCCAGATACCAGGGTTCGAGTCCCAACTCTGTCTTAGATTAGACTGAGGATAAATTTACTTAGCCTCTCTCTGACTCAGTTTCATCATCAGTAAAATAGAGTTAGTGATAGTACCTACCTCAGAGATGTGTGGGGCGAGTAACAGGGTGTATAAAATCACTTAGAACTGAGCGTTCCATATAGTACTAAACTAAAAACAGGTGTCCGTTATACAGCAGAATGAAAGGCTGTTTACATAGTTGATCTGGTAAACTAAATTCCATCATTTTTTCCCCTAAGTAATTGATTTAGTTCAAATATAGCAATCTTAGTGTTTGAATGATGTATACGTACTTTGAGTGGTTTTTGTGTTCCAGCTGGTGACATTATGAAGACTGTAAGAATTATGACACATTTGATACAAAGAAGTTTCTTAAATGGAAGGAAATTAACTTTTGACCATATTCGAATATTTTTTAGGCTTTAATTTTGTAGACTTATACTAATATGTGACTACATCATTGCATTACAGAAATGTAATTTAATCATTTAAGGATTTTTGGTGTGTATGTATGCATTTTTGGGGGGTTTTGTTTTGGTTTTGAGTCGGTGTCTCATTCTGTCACCCAGTCTGGAGTGCAGTGGCATGTTCACAGTCACTGCAGCCTCTATCTATTGGACTCAGGCATTCCTTCCACTTTAGCCTTCCAAGTAGCTGAACTACAGGCATGCACTACCACGCCTGGCTAATTTTTTCTTGATTTATTGTAGAGACGAGGTCTTGCCAAGTTGCCCAGACTGGTCTCAAGCCCGTGGACTCAAGCAATCCTCTCACCTCAGTCTCCCAAAGTCCTGGGATTATAGATGTGAGCTACTGCGCCTGGTCATTTATTTTGTGTTGAGGTCTCACTGTGTCACCCAGGCTGGAGTGCAGCAGCATGATCATGGCTCACCACAGCCTTAACCTCGTGGGCTCAGGCGATCCTTCTGTCTCATCCAGTATTTTCTAATTTTTCTGTAGAGATGAGGTCTTGCTATGTTGCCCAGACTTGTCTCGAACTCCTGGGCTCAGGTGATTCTCCCAACTCTACTTGCCCAAAGTGCTGTGATTATACCACACCCGGCTGTTATTATTTTTAAAATTTAATTCTCTAAGGCTAGTAGTATGTTCTGAGTTCTAGGAATTAGCCTATATTTGTTGTCTTTTTTAAACCCAGACTTAACACATAGAATGTTAATTAAAATATGAAAGCTAAATTTAAGGTGCCTGGGTGGTCCTATAGAAAGTTAAACATTTTAGCTTTAAAATATGAACTATTAGAATGACAGTTTGAAATGCATAAACACATCTGTGTTTGTACACATATATGTGATATGGATAAATAATCCTCAGATCTATCTTCACATTAGTGTAATTTGAGCTGAGTTTAGGAATAAGATGTTAGCATGAAAAGCTTAATATCTTGAACATAAATGTTACATAAGCCATTACGAGATTAAAGGTATATGTAGTAAACATTCATTCTTCTGATGGTTTTTGATTCTCTGTAATGTACAGGGCTACCCTGCTCATCAATAATACAGATTGAGGACTTAATTTTAAAAATCTTTAAGCTTTTTTTTTTTTTTTTTTTTTTAATATATCAGAGTCTCACTCTGTTGCCCAGGCTGGAGAGGAGGGGCACGCTCACAGCCACCGCCACCTTGACCTGCTGGCTCAGGCAGTCCTTCTGCCTCAGCCTTCCAAGTAGCTGGAACCACAGGTACAGACCACCACACCTGGCTAATTTTTTTATTTATTGTAGAGATGAGGTCTCGTCAAGTTGCCAAGGCTAGTCTCAAACCCTTGGACTCAGGCAACCCTCTCACCTCCACCTCCCAAAGTGCTGGGATGACAGATGTAAGCCTGCAAGCTTATAGAAAAGTTGCAAAAATAAGAATATTAGTGTACAGAATCCTCATTTACCTTTTAACCAGATTCACTATTACCTACCTTTTCTACCTTTGCTTTATCATATGTGCTGTCCACTATAATATTTTTTTAACCACTTGACTATAAGTTACAGCATGTATCTCTGTGTCTAAATACTTCAGCACTCCTTGGACCCATGGGTTTTAAATGAATAAATAAATACTTCAATGCATATTTCCTAAGAATATGGATATTCTTTTTCATAACAACAAGCACAATTATCAACTCTAGTAATTTTAATGTTGACACGGTTCTTTGATCTACTGTTCGTATTTCAGTTTTCAGTCTAGTAAGCACAATCATGTCCTTTGTAGCTTTTTTTTTTTTTTCCTTCCAGCACAGGCTGTAGTCACAGGCCAAGTACTGCATTTAGCTATCATGTCTTTTTAGTTTATTTTAGTCTGGAACGTGTGCCATGCTTTCATTAATGAAATTGTCATTTTAGAAGAATATAATCCTTTTTTGATAGAGCACTAAGGACACTTCATTTGCCTTTCTGATGATGTGCCTGAATGAAAGGTGATTTATCCTGCTGGATTCTCTGTGGAGCCCTGTGATTATGGTGCTAAGTCTCTGTGTCATGGTGTTGACCTGGTGTATGATATTTCTACACAAGCCAATCTAGTCTTGGGCAAAGCCTGCCCTTAAAAGGTTTAGTGACACCATCAACAAATGTCCTCATATTGTAGTGAAATGTGTAGACATACAAGCATTTGCTTATTTTTAAAAAGTCCAAAATACTGAGTAATCCCATGGTCTTTTATTCATTTATTTCCATAGAAGTGGACTGGACATGCCTTCCAAAGAAGACTGGACAGGGTGACTCATGCCTATAATCCCAGAATTTTGGGAGACTGAAACAGGAGGATTGCTTGAGCCCATGAGTTTGAGACCAGCCTGAGCAACATAGTGAGACTCTTCTCTACAAAAAATTATAAAATTAGCTAGGTGCAGTGGCACATACCTGTAGCCTCAGCTGCTTGAAAGGCTAAGGCAGAAAGATCACCTGACCCCAGGAAGTTGAGGCTGCAGTGATTTGTGATTGCACCACTGCACTCCAGTATGGGTGACAGAATAAGATCCCGACTCAAAAAAGAAAAAAAAGAGTGTAAAAGCAAGGGGTGAAATTGCTGAGGAGGGTACACAGAAGGTCAGGGAAACGTGGCAGTTCAGACAGTGGCAGAATGCAGGGAGGGGAGGGCTGATATTCTTGTGGTAAAAGACAGAGCTGCGAGGGTTTCCAGGAAATGTGATGAGGACCTGAATTAGGGTGGTGGAGCAGGGATGAGGTGAAGAGGTGGCCAGGACAGGTTCAGTGGGCTTCAAGAAACAATAAGGTTGGGTCACTAATATGGGAAACCCATAGGCCTGTGGAATTGTGAGGTGACTGGTAGAAATGGAGATCTGTGAGGGCCACCTGAGACTGTATTGTGTGTGCTGGAGAAAGGATGATGATTTTGGTGTTAGATCTTGGGCTCTGCTGAGAAGGTATCCAGCAGGCAGTCGAACACATAGGTGGCTGGGAAGACATCTGAAGCAGTGTTACAGACCTGAGAGAGGTCTACACTGAGTGTGGCCTTTACAGGTGAGGACAGTCTACACAGAGGGTGGCCATTAGAGGTGAGGATGGTGTACATAGAGGGTGGCCATTAGAGGTGAGGACAGTGAGATCGTAAGGGAGAGAGCCGATGTCACCAGGAGCAGGGAGCTGCTACCCTGGTACTTGGAGAAAAAATATAGTCAAGAGTAGCAGATGACGGACTAATAAGAACACACTGTTCTGGAAGTCAAGGAAGAAAGTTTTAGAAGGAGCGGGTGGACATTGAGAGAAGGCAGGCAGATTCCACGATTGAGGGAAGCAGTTTGGACAAAACCCCACTGCAGAGGGTTAATACACATACTACAGAGACCCAGGAGGCAGAGGCCAACAGGGCAGAGGGCATTGAAGGTGTCCAGCCTAGAGGCAGCGGGAAGGTGGTACAGGGTCACAGGGAGGGCCCCGTGACCGACTCTCTGTGTGGACTGTCTTTCATCGTGCAGAAGGCTTGCTCTGCTATTTAATGGTTCTTTTAAATCATTCAGCAGTCACTTCTGCCCAGAAGTAGGTGAAAGGGTGAAGGGGCATGTTTCCCTTATCAGTACTGTTATGTGATCTGAAGGGCCAAGGGGGACCCATATTAAAACCCACAGCAGGCCAGGCTCGGTGGCTCAGCCTGTAATCCCACACTTTGGGAGGCCGAAGTGAGTGAGCTGCCTGAGCCCGTGGGTTTGAGACCCACCTGGGCAACTTGGCGAAACCTCATCTCAACAATAAATCAAAAAAATTAGCCGGGCGTTAGCGCACACCTGTAGTTCCAGCTACCTGGAAGGCTGTGGCGGAAGGATTGCTGGAGCAGGTCGAGGCTGCAGTGGCCTGGAGCGGCCACTGCACTCCAGTCTGGGTAACAGAGTGAGACTCCAACTCAAAAAAAAAAAAAACCCACAGCGTTCTGCCCTCTGGTGGACCATAAAAATGCAAACCAGCCCCAATGACAGAAAGGGTCAGATAAATGAAGCTTGTGTCAGTGTGACTTCTGTGGTTTTCTGCCTTGATTTTCCATTTCCATCCCCTAGTGCCTCTTACTGCCAAATACTGAACAGCAAGCCTCCAGTAAGTCAAGCACAGTGTCTCAGCACAGCAGAGAGTCCCACAGACACTGTTCCCGGAAGTTTCTGAGCCACAGCTCAGGGGATCACCTGACTGTTCCAGAAACCCCAAAGGGAGCTGCAGAATCACCTGGGGACCTCAGACTGGCACTCCCAAAGGGTCCCTTCCGAGAGGTTGAATTGGCATGGATTATGAGAAAATACAAACAGTGCAAAGGAGGATTGCTAGTCAGAATCATTGTATACACTTTTCTAATCCTAAAACCACTGCCATTGCACCAAGCAAACTTGGGTGTTGAGCCTTGGAGTTTACTTATTTATGTCTGAGGTGGTTTGAGTGAAGCTTGATTTTTCTCTCCACCGTTCTTTTTCTTCCTTCCACATTAGGTGGGCTGCAAGTCCCGGTTGCCTAAAGAAAACACTGTTCCAGTGTTTTCTTTGGGTTAGGTATCATTTGAATTTTCTTCCATTTTTTATATCCCCTTTGGTTTTGGGCAACTGGATGAGTAGATTAAGAATTCTCATGAGGACACTCCCTGTACTTGACATTGAAATTACGCTTTCCCCCAGGCACGTCTGCCTTGTGGGTCTGTTGTTTACAGGATAGTCTCGCAGGATGACCTGGTCTGGTGCAACACTGGTTTGCAGAACCCTAGCTCCTGGGCTCACTCCAACCCTCCTTTCCTGGAGCCAAATCTTTTACTTGAATGTCAACAAAATGGTAGCTCTCACCAACAGAACGTTCTTGATTCCTGAGGAGGGGAAGGAAGCCAGGCCCTTGGCCATTTGTTTTCAATCCAACTGGTTCTTATGTTGTCAATATTTAACCATTCATTATAGAACTCCTATCAAAGTTTCCATTTGGTTTGCAGCTCATCTAGTTTCTCATGGGCAGATAATGATACACTTAGGCCCACCCGCCTGCCTCCCACAGTTGTGGTCTGGTAGAGCTCTTCCCCATCTCCCACAGCCTCCTGCCCCCACCCCCCCCC
>NW_007026351.1:18246-22808 GCF_000164805.1 Carlito syrichta
CTCAGGGGTTCAAGACCAGCCTGGGCAACTTGGCGAGATCTTGTCTCTACAATAAATCAAAAAATTAGCCAGGCATGGTGGTGTGCACTGGAGGTTCCAGCTACTTGGAAGGCTGAGGCGGAAGGATCGCCTGAGCCCAGCAGGTCGAGGCTGCCGTGGCCATGAGCATGCCACTGCACTCCAGTCTGGGAGACAGAGTGAGATGCCGATGCAAAAAAAAAAAGAGAGAGAAAGATAAAAAGCGGAAGATGGGGTCTCAGGAGCTGTGATGCCCCAGTACTTCCCTGTAGCAGGCCTGCCGCCTGCTCGTAGCCATTTGTGTGCTGCCCCTGGGTGTTGTGCTTGTCTCCTCCCTGGCCCACCGTGACCTCAGATGCCAGCCCCATCTGGTTGGGGTTCCCCACCCCGGGGCAGGGCAGCACCAACAACGCCACCGCAGTTGGACAGCTCTCTGGGGATCTACAGCTGGAGGGGCCTGGCTGCTGCCACCTCCAGGCACCTCCTCCAAGCCATGTCTGGGGGGGTGTCCCCAGCCCTGAAGTGAATTATGATCCCTGCCCCTCAGGCAACTGGACTTGGGTCCCAGTGCCCCCCAAGTCACTGCCCACTTGCCTGGAGGCATCCCCACTGCTTTCCAGCCCCCTGCTGATTGAGTCAGACACATCTGTGGACCTGGGGCTTGTGACCAAGCAGAACCCCCAGGTGGAGGGGAGTGGCTGCTGTGCCCTGGAGGCATCTCTCCTCTCAATGTGGCCATCATTGTTCCATCCTGCAACCTGCAGGAGCACCACAAGTATTGGCTATATTACTTGCACCCAGTCTTGTAGCACCAGCAGTTGGACTATGGCATCTATGTTGTCCACCAGGCTGGAGACTCCATGTTCAATTGTACTAAGCTCCTCAACATAGGCTTTGGAGAAGCCTTGAAGGACTGTGACTAAGACTACTTTTGTTTAGCGATGTGGACCTCATTCCAATAGATGACCATAATGCCTACAGGTGTTTTCCACAGCCCAGTGTTGGAGATAGGTATGCCCTCTTCCCAATTTCTCCATTAAGAAATGACTTGGAGGCTCAGAGTTCGGTGGAGTGAAGAGTAACATTCTTGCAAGAACAGGTGTCTCTCAAATGAGCAGGCACACCGAAGCAGTTACAGTCATCATTTTTATACCCTAAAACACAAGTTCCTCTTCTGTTTCCCCATTTATTGAGTACTCCAGAGGTCACATCACTCTTCCAGAGGTCGCCTACATGGTACGTACTGATTGGTTTACGGAATTACTACAAAGTTGCCTCACTTAGGTGACCTATTTGCCGATTGGCTTATAGGACCTTTATTTAGATTGGCTCTGCCAGAATTCATAGTCAAAGAAAAAGACCAGTGAAAAGAGAACAAAGAAGCTGGAAGTGGATTAGTATAAGGAGTACAAGACATCTAAACATTAAACCCATGAAAACAGAACAAAGAAACCGGAAGTGGATTAGCAAAGGGAGTACAAGATGTTTAAACATTAGTCAGGTTCAAGTTTTGAAAATAAATCATTTGATTTCATACACCAGGCACATTTCTGTTACAGTGGATAAGTTTGGATTTAGCCTACCTTATGTTCAGTATTTCAGAGGTGTCTCTGATCTAAGTAGACAGCAGTTTCTTACCATCAGTGGACTTCCTAATAATGGCTTGGGCTGGGGAGAAGATGATGACATTTTTAACAGATTAGTTTTTAAAGACATGTCTATATCTCACCCAAATGCTATGGTTGGGAAGTGTTGCACGACCTGCCACTCAAGAGACAAGGAAAATGAACCCAATCCTCAGAGGTTTGACCAAATTGCACACACAAAGGAGGCAATGCTTTCTGATGGTTTGAACTCACTCACCTACCAGGTGTTGGACAAAGATACCCATTGTATACTAAAATCACAGTGGACAACAGAACTCCAAGCTAGCATTTTGGTACACAAATAAGAGACCCGAAAATAGGCAGGAACCTCTGCTGTGTGTCCCTGCCAATCTGCTGGGCTGGTCCCTCTCATTTTTACCAGTCTGAATGATAGGTCCCTTCGCTCATCATTCAGATGCCTTTCCAGATGACCAGAGCGCGTGGGATATTTTGCCCCCAACTTGGCTCAGCATGGGACTTCTTAGCTCTACACCGTGTTTGTCAGTGTAAAAACTGTCAGCCTTTGGGGGCTTCTTGACATATTCACATTGTCACCCCTAAGAGCCCCAAATCTGGTAACTGTGGGACTCGTTTCCAGCAATAAAACTGCTAAACTGTTGTGAATAGCTTAGAACATCTCTTTAAGTTGTGGTGTTCTTACTACTTCATGAAAAATTGGAGAGTGCTGCTGAAATTAGATTGGTGTGATATTTTTGAGTTGTTATATTTTAACTTAAAAACACAAAATTTCAGCCATTCACATGCTCTCCCCCCACCACTACCTTCTTTCAGTAGTATGCAACTTTACAATCACTGTGTATATGTCTTTTCTTTTCTTTTCTTTTCTTTTGAGTTGGAGTCTCATTCTGTCGCCCAGACTGGAGTGCAGTGGTCACTCCAGGCCTCCGCAGCCTCAACCTGCTGGGCTCCGGCGATCTTCTGCCTCAGCCTTCCGAGTAGCCCAGGCACGCACTACCACACCTGGCTGATTTTTAAAATTTATTGTAGAGATGAGGTCTCGCTAAGTTGCCCAGGCGGGTCTCAAACCCGCGGGCTCAGGCAATCCACTCACCTCAACCTCCCAAAGCGTGGGAATTACAGGCTGAGCCACCGAGCCCGGCTTAATTTTTTGATTTATTGTAGAGATGAGGTCTCAAACTCGCGGGCTCAGGCAATCCACTCACCTCAGCCTCCCAAAGCGCGGGATTACAGGCTGAGCCACCGAGCAGGCTTATATGTCTTTTCTTAGCAAAAGAATTTTAAAACTTGAGCCTTGGATCTTTTGTCCTGCTAATGTGTTCCAAGGCAACTTTAGCCATAAGAGCAAAAGCATTCTTGCATTCAGTGGCCTTTCAGATTATCTGATTTCTGAATGTAAAAAAAAAAAAATTTTAAAGCAGTTTGTAGTATTTTTTAAAGAAAACAATCAAGTTCTAATTATGATCTAGCTTGATTTTTCTGTTGATCCAAATTTGCACAGCTGTTTAGTGTTAAGCATGACAATTTATTTTTCTGGGCATGCTATGTAAACTTGAATTTATTGTGGTGTTTTAAATGTGGGAAGGGGATTGAGCTTTTTTTTTTACTTTTTTTGAGTTGGAGTCTCACTCTCTTGCCCAAGCTGGAGTGCAGTGCACGCTCGTGACCACCACCCCCACAGCCTCGACCTGCAGAACTCAGCCCATCCTTCCGCCTCAGCCTTCCAAGTAGCTGCTGAAACCACAGGCCCGTGCTACCACACCCAGCTAATTTTTTGATTTATTGTAGAAACACGGTCTTGCCCAGTTGCCCAGACTGGTCTAGAACCCCTAGACTCGGGCAATTCTTTTGCCTTGGTGTCCCAAAGTGCTGGTATTACAGGCTTGAGTCACCTCACCCGGTTCTTTTTTTTTTTTTAGGGAAAAACAATAATGTTTTTGTAGTGGCCACAAATAGGCCTATGACTTAGCTGGCAGACCAGGTTTTTTTTTGTTTTGTTTTGTTTTGTTTTGTTTTGTTTGAGTTGGAGTCTCACTCTGTGGCCCAGACTGGAGTACAGTGGCTACTCTCGGCCACCGCAGCCTCGACCTGCTGGGCTCCCGCGATCCTTCCACCTCAGCCTTCCAAGTAGCTGGAACTACAGGCAGGTGCTACCACGTCCAGCTTATTTTTTGATTTATTGTAGAGATGAGGTCTCGCGGCCCAGGCGGGTCTCGAACCCGCGGGCTCAGGCAATCCACTCACCTCAGCCTCCCAAAGGCATGGGATTACAGGCTGAGTCGCTGAGCCTGGCTCAGACCAGGTTTTATGAAGAACAAATCACCTTCTGGTCTCTTGATGGGCAAGGCCTCCTGGTCAATAGTATCCTGCCAGACCCCTGGGGCGGAGTCCTGGGAAACAGAAGCATCTGCCTACCTACTGTTCAGAACTCCCTACTCTCCCCAGGGAGGGCAGTGCGGAGGGAACTTCCACCTCCTTGGACTGACCCCTCAGGGTCCTTGGCTGGTTATGGGGTGTAAATAACAGCAATCAGGTTGTTTGCCATCCTTTTATACTTCCCCAGGTGGAGGGAACCTCCCTCAAAGGTTCTACTAACCACACTTCCTGGCCTATTCTATATTACCGGTCCTCTTCCCTCTCTTGCCCTGCCTTTCTCCTTCTTTCCTCTCCCTTTTTGTTCCTTTACCTCTTGCCTGTTTCCTAAAACTTGACTGTGGCACTCAAGGCCAGACAGATTATTCTCCAGCTTGAATGTGCCTTTTATTTTACTATTTTTATTATTTTTTATTTTTTACCTTTTTTAGTCGGAGTCTCACTCATCGCCCAGACACTGGAGTGCAGTGGCCGCTCCCAGCCGCCGCAGCCTCGACTTGCTAGGCTCCGGCGATCCTTCTACCTCAGCCTTCCCAGTAGCCGGAA